>NW_028277176.1:22155000-22307500 GCF_051122295.1 Plectrocnemia conspersa
CATTAATATACAAAACAAATAACAATGGTCCCAATTTAGACCCTTGTGGTACTCCATAAGACACTAATTTCTCTTCAGAATATACATTATTTATTTTAACTTTTTGTTTTCTTTTATATAAGTAATTATTAAACCATCTTAAAACTATATCACTTATACCTATACTCTCCAATTTCTTTAACATTATTTTTCTGTCTATTGTTTCGAAGGCTCTCTTGAAATCCAAGAAAACTGCTCCAATGATTTTGTTTGTATCCTTAGCCAATAGCCAATCATTTATCACTACTTGTAATGCAGTTTCAGTGGAATGCTTTTCTCTGAATCCCGATTGTTGTTCACATATTATGTTTTGAGAAGTAATAAATTATGGCTAAAGCTGTATATGTAAAATAAAAACTTGTATAAATGCACTTTTTTATCACCTTCATTACAAAATAATTTTTATTAAAAAAATTAAGACAACAATTAGATAAATTAAATTATAATTATTTATAATTGAAGTAAATTTGATATTAAGACTGAAATAATAAATTAATTTTTATTTATCAATAATTTAATAGTAAATTTATTGACAAAAATAAATGATTACAATAAATTATAATTTTTTTAGATGTTGACAAAATTTTATTACGTATTTGCTATGTTTATTTGTATATATTTCCTATTGAAATGGATCGAGCTAACGAATTTTAATTTGTGAAAACGGCTCATTCTCAAGGATAAAAGGTCGAAACAAAGTTGATTTTTGGAAAGCTCAAAACCACTATTCGGCATGTTATCCGACCCTATTTTTTTTTTACTGAACTGGACCCGTACAACTGACCGACCGCTTCAACTTTGACAATGGCCGTAAAGATTTAATAGAACGTGAAAACTCCTCCCGAAACCCTCTTGAAGCGAAAATATATAAAATTCGGATTTAATATGCAAATGAGATTGTATCCGAGTTTGGAGTTTTCGTTCTGTAGAAAAAAAGGTTAAATTTAATTCATCGCAAACAAAAGAGGGAATTCTAAATGTATCAACAAAATTAAAGGATTCCCGTGGGCGAGGGGTGGATCCTGTGATTTACCGTCCCTATATGCAGGATCATCTATAAAACATCAATTATATTCCCTGCTGAGAGGGCAGACCTTTGAATTGATCTTTCTTTTGCCTAACGCCCCATGTAATATAAATGATGTCGAGGATCATGCGTTACATGGAATTTGTCGTTTTTGAAGGCTGTCTAGTCTCCAAGCGTTAATATTGAGAGAAGACGCGGTTGCTTGAATAATTGTTAAATTAGTAATGTATAAAGGGCATCCTTTAACTGTATGAGAATTTAAAGGAATATAATTTGCATGCAAAAGTAATGCTTTAATCAATTGTTGAATAAATATTTTTAATTTAATAATCTATATTTATATAAAATAAAGTATTTATATAAAATAAAGTACTTACATAAAAGCTTCTCAGATATATCACTCTATTTATAACTCATTGTTAATTAGAAGTATAAAATCTCATCTTAGAATTTACATATGTACATGCTTATACATATATTTATATAGTACATTTATGGCATTAACGACTTTCCAAGAAATTTATTCAAGCGTAATATACGTATTCCTTTATATTATACATTCCGAGAACTTGTCATAAATAGATTCGCCGATTGGATCATTCCAATACCGTCGCGCCAAATCTCCCAGGTAAGAGCTTTGGCATAATAATTTGGCACACGCGAACCAAATAAAGGCAGCGATGCGACTGTTTGAAACAATTGCGATAGCCTAAAGAGGATGGCTCTGTGCGCTTTCAGCGCCGAATGTAGCGATTACTATAAATCAGAGAGAATGGTTTTGTAGCACGAAATACCGCAGCCATTGCCGGCAACTGTAAGACGGTCCTCTGCAGGAGTGACGGCAGACACTTTGCGCTATCTGGCGCTAATATTTCTCTTGCGCTGATTACCACCAGCCGGAAAACCCTGATGGCTCCCCATTACGCCGACGAATTAAATGCCTTCACGTACGGAAGGCGCCAGGAATCGCGTGAGCGAAGATATGGGTTACCGCTAGCTATTCCAGGCTGGAAGCTAGCTCTTAAAAATATATTTAAAATTCTCAAATACATTATTAACAGTAGCGTAACTACCGCTTGGTCGGTCTTGGCACGCAACTTAGTACTCAGAATTACAACATTATATTAAAAACTATGTGGTATCAGATGTGATATATAACCAGGGCTGGAAAAATAATGCTTCTGGGTCTCATGACAAAAATGGCATTTTATAATTTAATTTCTTGGATAAATATCAATATGAGTTAATCCTTACTATGCTACAAATAAATATAAAAATTAGTTACCGTTGCGACATACATATTTCCTGAAATGTAAATCATCGAAAATAATAAATTAAAACAGTATTTAATATTTATTACTTTTGTGAGGGTTTTACTCTAACGACCAATCAATCAATCGTCTCAAAAGTTGTGTTATACACATTTAATTCACACAACAATTGGAGAGAGATCTTGTGACCAAACAAGAGCTATTAATTTAAAATATTGCATGGGTCACTTTATAGCTCATCTGTCCCGAGACGTTAATTACCCGTAAATACTAAGGATCGAAGTATCCGTTTTGTATCGATTGACTAACGATAATAATCGATAATGAACGATAATTTTCGATAAGATAACGATAATTTTTCATTATAGATTATCGTTCGATATCGATCATAAACGATAATGAATTTTTCTATTATCGATCTCAAACGATAGTGATCGATAATGAACGATATTTTCATTTGTTTAAGCGATATTTGGCGGGAAAGTACTAAATAAAACAATGTTAACCAATGGCGCCCTTTGACTTCACGTTTATGGCTGAACTAGTCCTGGTACTATAAAAAGTTAAAGATGTGAGTGAGGGACTTTCTGCTGATGATTCATTGTCCGCTCAAAAAATATTCCCATTTCTCTTATCTTGGAAAAGTGCTCGCTACTGACACAACAACTCACGAAAGAATTCACCACTGAATTTCAGAGACAAATGAAACGAGTTTTGCCGAAACCTAGTATTGAGAGCATCATGTACGTATGGCCAATCAACTTTACCCGTATTGTAAGGGATTACTTCTTACTTAGTTCAACAAGGAAGAGTCCACTCTAAGAAGATTTCTTGACTCACATCCATCGTCTCAAGAGGAACTCCAACAAGGCAGAATATCGGACTGGCATCAACTCCTGCCCTCGGCAACATGGATTTCATGGATCAGTTGGTGGCTGAAAAAGCTCAGTATGAGACTCTAAGTCGGGCAAAATCGGTAGTGGGACTCCTTCAAGATTTATATCCCGGACCTCCATCTTATAAAATTGATGTATTGACCTGGTGGAAAGACTACAACGGGATCTTCCCGTTGTTGGCGGCTGAATCCAGAAAATGGCCAGAAAAGTGAACGGGTTTTTTCTGCTAGAGGAAACCTTGTAACATCTCAGAGTATAAGGTTTGACCCGTCAAATGTTGAGAAGATCCTCTACATACAACTGAATCACAGTATCATTAAATACAACATTGAAATTCCAATTGTTGAAGAATTACCTGTCGGAGAAAGGGATGATGATGAGAGTGGACCATCATTTTTAACTCCAAGAAGTGGTGCTGGTTCTGCATTCAGTGCAGCAAGGAAAGACTCCGGCAACACTCTGAATGTGACTCCAAGAAAAGCTCAAAGACAGTTACCGAAAACTTAAGAAAACAAGTTACAAAGAATTGTGTATGCTCTAGATTCAGACTCTAAAGATGATGTTGTCAGCATTGATCCTTCAGAGACTATCAGTGCAAGCTACACAGAATCAGAGGCAAATACAGAAACTGATTAAAGACTTATCTTGCTCTGAATGCATCAATGCATCTTAAAAAGTGATTAAAATAAGGTGAATTTTTTGAAATTTTAATATTTGTGATTTTTTTACTTAAAAGATAAAGTAATATTTTTATTATTTAATGTTCTGGTTATTTTAATTAATAACTGGTAATTTCAGATAATTTTTTAATAATAATAATTTAATAAAATTTTGTTAACAATTTTTTTTTTATTACAAACGAAAGTTACAAAATTTATCGTTAATTTATGAGCTTTTACAAAATTAAACAATATTTATAGTAATAATAAACGATAATATTTATATTAAATGATATTAACCGATAACAAACGTTTTATCGATTAATATCGTTCATTATCGATTACGCGAACGGTAATATCGATCAAACGATCAATTTCATTATCGTTATCAAACAGTATCGATCTAATCGATAATATATTTTTTATCGTTTCGTTCATTATCGATTCGAACATTTCGCTCCTTAGAAAGTACCACTAAAAAACCAACTCTTTGTTTGGAAAGGATGCGCGCTAGACAATTAGTTATACCCAGCGCATTTAGTAAATAATGCCATTGTTCTCCTACCATTTGGTTATCATTGACCGAAGTTTCCATCTGGACCGTTTCTCTTTTAATGCGTTACACATTTCGTGGGTGTGTCCAAGAAGCGATGCAATTTCCCTGCAAACATTTTTATTTATGAAATCATTACTTGATCTGTTTTACTTAAAACTTTTGAATTTTATTAATGTAGATTAACTTTAAATTGTTTATATAATATAAAACATTTTCCTATTAATATATCTAATTTTTGGTACAATTTTTGTTAATGACATTTGATAGCTACCATGATAGGATCTTAAAGGACCATATTCCGTTAGAATTTTCCTGAGATTTAATTATTCTACACTAATTACGTCTGCACGATTATTATAAAATACAATAAACCTAACCCAAAGCATAATCCCAAAGCTCACGTCACATTACACTATTGTGGATTATTCAGAGTTCAATTACTAGGATTTGATTTCAATCTATACGTTATTATTACATAATAACAATTATAACGTTCTCAGTCTATGTGACCACAAAACCAATTTAGAGCATTCGCATGATTTCTCAGCATCCATCATTGATCGCCAGATTTGTGGTTTGTATTGTATCCAACTGGGTCTACGGTTAATCCTAGGTAGTTCAATCTGAACAACAACTACAAATCCGACGTTTGTAGAGAAGAGAAAGACAGGAAGCGGCAGATTCGAACGATGCCAACTTTTCGGTTAACTGCTTTTAAGCCGCGCTCGAGACGTGATCTAAATTTCAAACCTGAAAGCGCGGAATAAATGACATTTCGGCCACCCTGTACTGTCGGCCAGCCCGGTAGATTTTCGTGTCGATTTACGCAGATGAGAAAATCCACTGACTTTTCAATGTGGGCAAGAGGCGAAAACTCGGGCCGGGAACTTTGGCTTATGAACTTGTCAATGGGTTCGAATATTGCGTTTGTTGTAGCTAAAGAGAGATCGTAACGTTGATCCCGGTTTGAGTTTGCCGAAAATATGCCTTTTGACGGCTTCCAAACGTCAAATTGAATTTATCCAGGAACAGTGAAAGTCTGTCAATTCAGATTTTGTTTGAGAGTTTTTTTATTTCATTCATCAAAGTGCGAGAAACATCCATTAGTTACATTATTTACATCACTGTTTTTTTTTCTTTGTGTATTATAAAATAATTTTTTTCATTGAAATTGCAAATATATAATAATTATATTATCATATTGTACAAGACAGTAGTACTTAAATAGTGGTCGGCAAACAACGAATTAAAATGGTCTAAAAATATAAGTATAGTATGTATCGCAAAAAAAATAAAATTTTAATATAAAAATAATTTATAATATCTCCAAAACACTTTTATAAAGTTTTAGCATACTCACCATAGAGTCTATAGACTAAATTCTTTACATAAAGTTCGCGAGCGCTCTAAAAAAGTTTAATCGCACTACTGATAGAATTCTGACTAACTCATAACTTGACATTCAAACATTTTGATTTTAATGCAAATTACAAATTTTATTCGCCCGCTTAACGACAGCCTTGCAAAATTTAACGTCGTCGATAAGAGCCGTAAAACTTGACTCTGAGAAAATTTTAAACGCACTACTAATAGAACTCCGCCAGTTCCACAACTTTGTAATATTTATTTATTTTATTCTTTTTTACAAATTGAAAATTGTATTTTATGCAATTTTTGATGACTTTATAAAAATATACGTAACGTAGCTTTAAAATTTAAAGATAAGAATTATTTTTACCTTATTACTTTATTGGTAACCGTCAAAATGTATAATTGCCTAACTTGTGTTAACCATGTTACAGTCAAAGGAAAAGCAATGTTGTGGTTTAAATGTACAAGATTTAATGATTCGACATTTTGATAAATGGATGGTTTTTTCATCATTTTTTATATCCATTTAGTACTGAATGTTTGTCAAGTATATTAATATATTGTTTTGCTAATAAAATTATAATTTTATTATTAAATATCATTGTTTTTTTAGTTTTATGGTATATGTACATTGTCACGTTTTATATTATAACATAACTTGTTTGAAACGACTTCGAATTAACGTTGTTTTATTATTGTATACCCAACGGCTCGACTCTGACAATGTGTTATTGTGTCAATTATTAAAACGCGGATTTACGACCCTTTGAAAAATGCCCATACTCGACGTTTAATGTGATTCGATGCCCATATGTGGCACATGTGTCATAAAATACACATAATTTATTATACTATATATTATCCAATAAAACAATGATAGAAAACTTGTGCATGCAACATAAACTAGAAGCTGCATAATATACGATTCAATATCATTCAGAGTTTAGTTTAACTGTCAGTTGGTTTTTTGTTTACACGGAAACAAACTTAAAGTGTTTTATTTTTTTTTAACAATTTAATTTCTGGGCACGAAACCAAATTCTCCTCTCGGCCAAGGTAGAATTTTAAAATTCGAAAGCTCTTAGCGCCGTGCGAGATAAAGGATAAGAAGGGATGAAAAAATACGTGTATAATAATATAGTCAGTTTTGGCAGTAAAACAACAACGTTTTATTACAAAATATACATCGGAAATAATGTTATTCAAGAACTTTTTATACATCGCAATTATTTTACGAGAATTGATACAAATATATAATAATAAAAATGCTTTCTTTTAAATAGATATAAATTAATTATTTATTATATAATACAACACTTAAATATATCACTGGAAAATATATTTGCATATAACTTATTATACTCTTAATAAATAAATGTATTATATATAAAGGTGTTATTGTAAATATAAACTATATATAGAATGTATGCATTTAAATTATATTATTTTTTGCTCTTTTTATATAAAAATGTGGCAAGAATAATAGGCAAATATATGCTCTGATTAATATGTACAAATATAGATATTTATTATTTTAGTATATACAATATTTATATTCAATTAAAAATTATTTACGAAATTCGCTATAAAAATTCTAAACATGAGTGGTATAATTGTATCACGAGCTAAAATTTTAAATGTTAATAAAGAGAGCATTTTTCAGTAAGACAATAAATTTTAATGCTTTAAATATATCCAACAGTTCAATCCTACTTTTAAACAAGACAATTGATATTGAATTGAATAAAATTTGTACTTAAATTGAACGGAACACAACGTATCGTTTGCTTTCAATGTAGCAAGATTTTTATTTAAAGGTCTGGTGTGAGAAAGAGGTGTATTTAAACTTTTTAATAAGAGTTAACAATTAAGACTTTATTGAAGCGAAGCAAACGCTTCGTAATGCACGACTTTTTTAATAAATATTTAAACTTAGATTTTAGCTTTGTAGCAAATTTTGTGTATCGTTATTCATATATATTGCTACTATTATGCATATTTTAACCGGCAAGAATATGTATTCTTGTTTATTTTATAATAATTTAAATTAACAATATTTTATAATATTCTTTAATAGTATATACAAAAATATTCTAGATATTTATTTTTGGGGTGAAAAAAAATACATTTTTATACGCATTCTGTGATTGATAGGGTTTTTCCGCATACGCATTTTTTGTGAATATCCAAAGATAAATCCCAGCGTGTTCATATTTCTCGTCCAGATCTCGACTCTTTGAAACAAAATGGCGTGACACGAAATGAAACCTCCCACGTCGCATACAATTTATTTTATTTTCCTCGGAAGCAGAGGCTCGCCCTCGGGGGCAGGGCCGCAATCATGCCACGGCGGATATTTTATAATCCGCGTCTCTGCTTTCTGCGTGTCCACGACGATAATCCCTCTTTTGTCGTGTCGGTTCTGGCACCTAAGCCTCCGATTGTTATTGAGCCATTTTTTCCTCGACATTGCGCCAAAGTCACTCGAGGGTTAATCCACTACTTTGTCCTCGGCTCCTCGTCATTTCTTTCATGTGGCAATCGTTATATTTTATGGATACGATAATACCGCAGCGTGCCATCCAGAAAAAAATCCAGACCTATATTATGTCAGCCTACTCAATCCTTAACATCTGTATATATGTACATCTTATACAGCGATGGGTTAGATCAATTTTTGATACTGCATTTTCATTCTTTAGGGTTCGCCATTAATATAAACAATTGCTACTTTTACAACCATTAATGTAATTAAATACTATATCTCAAAATGAAATCCATAAAATAAAACAATAAGACGATCCTTTGGTTTCTTTGCCCCAATGATTGTGAAACATTATAGAAATTTAAGTAAAAAAGTGTTGTTAAAATATCAACCATTCCGAAACTGGAATTCTATAAACTTAATAAAGTAATAAAGATCTTATAAAGTACTTATATTATAATCAAATTCATTTAGCTATTTTTTATCCTCCAGTTGTAAAATAAATTGTGAGTACTTTTTTACATATGGTTTTAAAAACATAAAATAATAAATAATTTGACCTAGAGACTTTTGATAGTTATTGTAAAAGACAATGAAATCGGATTTAAACCCGTAATATTATTTAAAAGTACAGTAAAAATAGTTGATTAGAAATCTATGAGAATTCATCTGAAAAAAAAACATTTGATAATATAAATTTATTGAATATCTTAAAATATTGAAATAATTACCAATGCGCAGATTTTTAATTTAAGTTTTAAATAATTACCTAGATTTCATTTCCAAAAAAAAACTATTTTTATATTTTTAAAATCTAAATAAAATTTTAGAAGTACATTATACTTTATTACTTTAAAAAGTGATGATTGGATTTAATTTCAAAAAAGTAATTTATTGCTAGTAAGTTCCTAATATAAGTAAACAGATTAATCTTTAACATAATAATGAATCTCTAACAATTTTGGGTAGTTAAGTTAATATTTAAGACCAGTCTTTCTAATTTTAGTTAAATGAAATTTATATTTATCGCATTACAAATGGCTGATATTTTAAAGACATGTTTCAAAGTGTTTTTTTACACTTGTCAACAATATCACTCTTAAAAAAATAGACTAGTTATAAGTTGAGCTTAATGTGCGAAAATAACATTATGCAAAGTTTTTTAATTTAACACATTTGTGAAAAGCTCTGGCCCTTCAATCTTACAATATCGCTTATATTGTTCACTAGCTTTTTTGCTGTACCCTTGTTTTATTCCATTGCTCTGACGTGCTAATTTAAGTATCGAGTAGCGAAAATCTACAATATTAACCCATCTCACAAATTACAGTTATAATACACTATATAAATAAAAATTAATTAAATTAACAAATCTTTGACAAATTACCGAATCATCAGTCATACAAAAATATAATATGTATTATAAATCTTTCTCGTCCGAATAGTATATCACAGTTCTGAAGGCATAATTTCTCGCGTGTGTAGCACCATCGTTTCACATTCACAACGTATACCGTATCACGTGACAGTCTCGAGTATCCAAGGCACAAACTTGGATATGCGAGTGCAGACTCCAGGGAGATTAGCTTCGGCGCATCCGATGCCCCAGCTGATGATGCCGGCTAGGAAGTACCTTCCGTCTCTGCCTCGCACCTGTAGGGGACCTCCAGAGTCTCCCTGACAGGAATCCTGCCCACCGCGCTCGTGACCAGCGCACAAAAATATCTCCGGTATGAACTCGTGCCTACCGGCTCGCAGGAACATTGACTTGCATCTGTCGTTGGACACTATCGGAACTTGGACCTGGAAAGATAATACAAAAATATTAACTCGATAGTTCAAAATCTGAGTTATAAGCGCTTAGATAAATTGTTGCAGATTTGCAACACCATGCATTTAAGGTTTAAATAACATTATTTTTATCTTACTAATTTGAAGCAAAAGAGACCTAATTTTTTTTCTTTTCTATACAAAATTGAACAAGTTTTACTTATATTTTTTAATTGTAAAAAATATTTAAAGGAACACTAAAACTCTCACAATTGTAAACATGAAAATTCTTTAATCATATATTTTTTTTAAATGTATTGTATGTCAGCGATTCTCAACCTGTGGGGGGCGCCCCCCTTGGGGGGCGCGGCGTTACTACAAGGAGAGCGCGAGTATATTTAAAAACAAAATTAAAACTTTGTTGAAGGTCAAATAAAATAAATTGTATAATTAAAAAATGTATATATATATATTTAAAATAAGAATACAGTTTATAATTACATATTAACAATAAATAATTTATTATATTTATTATTTAAGTTTATTAGTATGAAACAAATACCAGTTAAATATGTTACTGTTATTAATTAATGACTTCCTTGAGCCTGTTTCTCATTGCAAAGTTTTTGAAATGAAGGAGTAATACCAGATATGGATACCCTAAGTTCTTTTTCTATATTTAGTTGTGATCTGTATTTTGTTTTCAACGAAGCCCCCGCAGAAAATCCGGTTTCGCAAAGATAAGATGTTGAAAACGGTAAAATTATTTGGAAAGCTCTTCGTTTCAATGTCGCAAACTCGTCATCAAAACCAGCCCAAATTTCAAAAATCGATTTCTTATTAAATTGTCTTTTGATTTCACTGTTTGTTGTAAAATCAATAAAAGTTTTCTCTTCAGAAGTCGAGAGACCTTGTGGAACATTGTGATATGGGTCCCTAACCCACTCGTAACTTGCTAGAAGTTTTTCTTCAGCAAAAAAAGTATTTTTTTTAATTTTTTGCTAGCATACTTAGATGTTTGTTTATAGTTAATAAAATCATGTTTATATATACTTCTTCGGTTTTCTTTGTATTTACAAATTCATTTATATTCGGAAACATTTCCAATTTCTTTTCTTTTAAATTTCTAAGCTACAAATCCAATTTTCTACAAAAAGCATTGACTTTATCATTTGTTTCCAAAATATATGTATTTGTTCCTTGAAGTTGAAGATTCAAGACATTTAACTTCTCAAATATATCGACTAAATAACCCAATTTCATAATAAATACAGTATCTCAAAACATCACGGCTTCTTGTCGATTTTCTTCTTCCAGAAAAATACAGATTTCTTCTCTTACTTCAAAAACACGTTTCAAAAACTTCCCACGTGATAACCATCTAGCTTTGCAATAAAAAAGTAATGCTGTATGTACTGATCCCATATCTTTACAAAGTTCAGAAAACATTCTTTATTTTAAAGGTCTCGTTTTTATATAATTTACAACAGTTACAACTGTAGATAACACGATATTTGTCTGTGGATCACTGTGGATCATGCAATGTGTCCAGATACACTGTGAAGATTTTTGTTTTACTAGTGTTTGCATGCTTTGAAATCTTCCAGACACTGAACGAGCACCATTGGTGCATATTCCAACACAATTTTCCCATTCAATATTCGCCTCGTTTATAAAATTATCCAAGATGGTAAATAAAGCAGTTGATGTTGCCCTTTGCTGTATCGGTTTGCCAAAAAGTAATTCTTCTACAGCTGATACACCATCACAAAAACGTACATAGGCTATCAAATGAGCATCTTTATTGTATCAGTTGCTTCGTCAAGTTGAATTGAAAACAATTTTCCACGCAATTTTGCAAAAAGCTGGTGCTGTACATCTTCAGCCATGTCACCAATACGACGAGCAACTGTATCATTGGAAAGTGGAATAGATTTTAATTTTTTTGCAAAATTTGGCGTTGGTATAAAGGGTAGGGATAGACGTATACATTACTGTGCATTTATAGCAAACAGTCGCATTTTACCAATAAAATTAAATGTACGAAGATCGGACCGTTTTTATTATGACACTATAATTTTCGATAGATCAAATAGGAGGGGGGCGCGAGAATATTTACGTTGGTAAACTGGGTCGCAATAACAGAAAGGTTGAGAAGCGCTGATGTATGTTAATAAATTATTTTTAGTAATTTACACTTTGAATTTTACTTCTGTTTTTTTTAAATGAAAATAATGCATGCAATTTTACAAGCATAAAAAAAATTTGATTTGCGTTAATTTATTTTTATTCTGTTTTTTAACTCACTGACAAAAAAGTAGTGAGTTAAAAAACAGAATTTTTTTTTAACTCACTCCTTTTTTATAGCGTCCAAAAATAACCAGTTTAAAATAAATATATACTATATACTATTACTATATAGTATCTATTTATTTTTTATATTATAAATAACAGGTGCTACTAAGCTTTCAACGCCGACGAGACGGAATTTGTGTTATAACAGATTTTATCTCAGACTCCGTTCTGAAAAAATGCAAGTCTGGTCTTTTAAATCTTCTTCGATTTATATTTAATTTAATTTTGGAATCCTCTTGATTTTCAGAGCTGTAAAAATTCTCTAAGATCACCCTGGTTTATAAAAAGGGTGACAAGTCACTGGTCAGAAGCGTTGCTTTCAGCATCTACAAAATTATTTAAAATTATAGTATCCAAATATATTTTTATTCTTTTTTTGTGTATACTTCTCGAACAGCAACACCTTGAGATCCATAATTTTCAATCAATTATAAATAAATTTTACAGTAATAATAAAATACGCGAAAAACATTTATTATATATACCGTTGTAGATTTAAAGCTTTCAAGCATAAGAACATCGATTCTAAAACATGCGCTGTAAAGTTTTCATCGCAGCCTTCGAAATTGCAAACTTAAGCGTGAAACACATAATCCCCGTGTTGTGTTATTAATAATAAATGAGATGCTGGATAATCTGGCTTGTGCATCACAACCTTATAAACACAGCTATGTCACGCTTTCGCAAGTTATATTTAATTATACCCACATAAATATACACATATCAGGCGAGAGAATAGTGTTGTGTGTTAAAACGCACACGCCTAGGTATAATATTCCAAAATTTATTTATACACTAATTTATATCTTGGTCACGTTTTATAATTACGCAAAATAATAGAGCGGAACCGGTCGTGGGTGGGGTGGGGTCCCTAGGCCCCAGCCCTAAATCAACGTTCTTAACTGGTCCCTCGTGACTCGGGAGGGTTTCGCGGAGGCCGCAACTTTCCCGTCGACCGTAAAACGGATTTAAGTAGTAAAAATTGTTGGACATAATTTGCGAAAAGATATTTTCCGCGTCGCCATACATTACCGCGTTTGTTTCCAGCGATCCGGCAATCTTTTATAATGTCCCCGAGAGAGTTTGCCCTCGGGACGCCGCCCGAGGGCAACGATGCTAACTACGATGTAATATAAAAGTTAAAGACAAACCGTAAAAAGAAATAAAGTCACTCGAATAAGAAAAAATAAACAAAGACTCGAAAAAATAAATCATATTTCAATCAAGAAATCTCATGGATTCTAAAGGACCACATATACAAGTATAACAATATTTTTAATGCAATTTAAACGCTATATTGTAATATCATATAATGAAAAACAGCTTACAAAGCATCTAGGCAAAGACTTTATTTTTAGAAAAAATATTAAATATTATTTCTACAATTAATATAGAAAAGCGAATTTAGGCATGTACTAATAGTTGAAGCAATAATTTTCTAATATGGTTTAAATCGCCATAACTAAGTAATATATTGAGTATTCATGCGCAAACTGTTGATTTGGAATACCACACGAATGATTTTCATCAACGCCGTTTTGAGATAATATATTACATGAACGCTGACGTGTTAACATTATTAATCAAACATGAAACTGTATTTGAAACGTTCATTACTGCAAATTTAATGTTTATTAATCAAATAATTAAGTCGTAATATTTGTGTTACAAAACAATTCTAATTACATCATATAAATATATTAATATTTTACATAATACAGTACTCATTACCAATAATTAATAAAAAATGTTAATAAAACGCTTAATTGATTTGAATTAGAGAATAGATGGCTATTTAATTAAACTATTATTGCACATATTTAGAACGACACAAAATTGAATTGCGCTAATTTTGCCCGCCTGTGCAATTTAAACAGAATCCCAAATAATGAGGTTCAAGCCTCATTATTAGGTCACATGACAATTGTGTTAGGTTTATTATTCACTAAATAATAATATAATAAATATTCATAATAGCCTCAATAAAAAATAAAATCAAAAACTACTACAATACAATAAATTGTATCTCTTGTAAGTGATTTTATTTCACGTTAATATTAATAGTTTTAATAATTCAATGGTAGATCTACAGACTTAAAACCCTGGAGACTCGGTTCTCGCAGCCTAATCGAATTTCACCACTTCAAATTTATATTAATAATACAAATAGCTGCAGAATTTATTTGATATTTTATATTGTTAAATACATATAAAATATACTCTATGAGGTAAATAAGCTTGTTATTAAAGTATTTTCAATACCTAATATGTACAACCTAGCACAATTTTAATTATTCGTCACGATATTAAAATTAGAAAAAAACTACGTTAAACTAATCTGAGATTATCGAGCGGAATTATAAATACATTATAATCACTTATCCAATCTCCCAGATGCGATAGGAATTTGAAAACACTAAGGTCTATATGAGATTTAAAAGTCAGGTCTTTGTTAGCAATTTTATTGTGCTGGTTAACTTTATTAATTTAAAAAAAAAACAGAAGTAACCACTTGTCATATTTTATATTACAGCGATACTTTTAAAATATCATTAATTTTAATAAAATACAAAAAAAAATCTACGACTACTTATTTTTTTAATAGTACATGTGTCATTTATATCGATAACATTTAAAAAATGGTACTTGTACTCGAAAATCGAAATCATAATACGCATTAAAACTAGTTTTAAATCAATAAATATATTTTTTAATATTATTTTTATTCACGTTTTAATGTCCTGTGCATTATTATGTTGACAAAAAAGGTATATAGTACCCTAAAAACTAAAATACAATGCGGTGCAGCCCTCAAGAAATAATAATTTGCGATTTGGCGAGAATACTGTTAGTCAGAGAACTGTAAAATGTTGGTTTAATCAATTTCTAACTAGCGACAATAACCTTGAAAATAAGCACATGGATGAGATCCATCTGCTTTTGATGAAAAAATATTAAAAGCAAAATTGATTAATCTAAAAACAGCTCTGTTCAATCCACATATTTAACGATATTTCCTGCAACCGTTTTACGACACCTTGATGCTTTTAAAAAGTTAAAGAAAATAGATAAATAGATAGCACACGATCTCGTCATTTTAGTATTTTGAAAATACATAAAAAAAATATTATCTTGCATACAAAACGATGCATTTCCACCTTCTGTGCTTGTTTTAAATTATCTGGCGCAAAAGTCGGACTTGAACTTGAGTTCAAATCAAAGAAACGATTATTGGCTTTTTCGCTTTCATTCGTGAAAGGTCAAAAATGTTTTAAGAATCATATTAACTGATCGCCGTCTTTTATTACTAAATTATTAATGTTGAGCTCAAAACTCAATATACTATGCACAATAATGTATCTTAAACATAATATACGATTACTGCGTATTTTGTACTGTACTGCGTATTTTTTCACAACAAAATAATAAAGAAATATTTCAGCAGCATCTAAAGTCGGTTTTGATTGGAATAATATGTTTTTGCATACTTAAGTTGTAACAAAGGATTCATTATACATTTTTTCCGCTTTATAGCCGTTTGTGAAGCGCGAATGCTTATTAACATAAGCATTTTCAAGACATGATGAATTTAACCTTACATTGCAAAGTAAAACTTGTCTTATTACCGACCTGTACTCGACAATAAAAGCATTTCGAGGAAATTTTTTTTCAGCTACATATTTGTATGTAAAGCTAAACAGCTTCACATACAAATATGTTTTGCTATAAATAAAAGGAGGAAAGGTTTTGTTTCTACTTGAAATTAAGTCCAATAAAAAAAAACTTCAGAAAACCACAAATATTTTTACTTGCTTGTGAATGTTTTTATTCAATACAAAATAGTGCTCTGATTTAATTATTATTAATGCATTCCTCATCAGAATTTAATTTGCTAATTCCGGTATAAATATATAATTTAGTAAACAATGGTTTTTAAAGATTTAATCTATTTTTTTATTTTTTAACCCAAATGAGAATTTTATTTTTTAAATTTAATTGATGTACGGAATAGTATAGTAAATGCGGAAAAATTGTATGCTGTGTTTTTCTGACCCTTCATAAAGAAAAGAAATATTTTGCCAACCGTCCAGAAAACCGGACAAATTGCAAGTAAAAATATGCCCAGCAATTTTCCAAAACGCTTTCAATCATATACGTACATGTTTTTCTTTTTGTATTTTACAAATATATAAATTTTCCGCTAAGCTTTCGTACTGTTCTATCTCCCGAATGCGACTAGCGTAAACCATTAACCCAAACAAGTTTTATGCTGCAGTGTATGAAGTTACGCACATAAAGCAGTGGTGGCGCACGTGCGGCACGGGGGCGCGGTTTAAAAATACATACATACGCCACGTTTGAATTTTATGCGGAGAACACACAAACGGCGAAATGTTAAAAGCACCCGCTGCTCCCGTGCGGGACATCGAAACTGTCGCATTGTTACGTTATTACCGTAACACGTAAATATGGCGGCGAAATATTAACAAACAACAATAACGCTGTCCGAAATTTACGACGCCGCCGATACAAAACGAACACGTCCCGCGGGACGTGTCCCGCTTTCCGGGACGTGGGCCGCGAAATTTCCCGCGGGACAGCGTAAACGCTCGGCTCGGTAATTAAAATATACTTAACGGACTAACGATCGGTTCTTGTTGGCTTGTTGTGACGATGATTAGAGATGCGTAAATTTTTAAGATTCTTGAATATTTTCTGGACGGTTTTTAGTGTCTCGCATATATAATATAATGGGAATTATATTGATTCGTCATAAATTACCGTCAATAAGAATAATGAATTTATTAAAATAATAATGTAATAAATACAAAAAACGTCACTGCAAGAGAACTAATTTCAATCGCATTTCACATGATGGTATCAAACTTAAAAACAACTTTCAGCATTGGTTATGCTGTTTTCTGTAGCTAGTTAGATGCCAAAATAGCTTTTAATAATAATAGTCAGTTATATTTGAGTCAACCTCCCTTTAAAACCCAGATATGCCCAATGTCCCATGGGTAGGTCACTAAACTTGTGTCACTGTTTTTTATAATTATGACGTTTTTATTACTTTTACATGAGTCAAAACGTGAATGAACTCATAAAAAGGGTCTAATAATAAATCCTAAGCAATAAAATCCGGAATATTGTTAAGTATAGTGTTGTTTGTCGTCTGTTGAAGTTATGCTGTTTTTTTCGCGTCGAAATTATTGATAATGAGTCGTCCAAAGTGAGTTTATTTTTATTATATTTTTATAAAATAAATGTTTTAAGTTTATTATTAGTCTAAGCAAATAGTTTCTGAAAGTATTTTGTTTATTAATACATCGGTTATTGTAGTAAATTGGTACCAAACATCGTTGTCCTACACATGGGACAGTGGGTAGGGGCTTTTTTATTTTTATTTTTTAGGAATATGAAATGACACAAGATCGTAGAATATTCGAGAAATGCAAACCAGGATAAAAGTATAATTAATATACTGCCTCCGATAAATAGTTGTGAAGATATAACTGACGAAGATGATGGAAATTTAACTGATGAAGATGATGGAAATAAAGATGAAAACACAATAAACAGTCTTTCTACCGGCCAACTATTGTCTGAAGGTGAACAAGTGATGAGAAACAATTTTAGTGATAGTGATAGTGATTTTAACGTTCCTTTTTCCATTATTTCTAAAGAGAAAACCAAATTAGCAAGAAAGAAGAAAAAAATAGTTGAATAGAAATTAGCTGATATTAGAACCTACATATGAAAAATGGCCAAATATGCACTTTTTAAATAATAATCTAAGTCCGATGGATATTTTTGTCTTATTTTTTGATGGTCTTATAATTAAATTATTTGTCAATGATTTTATACTAGGTATTCTCAAAAAGAGCGTAAATTTATAAAGGTATCCTAGCCAAATGACTTCAATCGATACAATGAATTTATGGGTGGAATAGATCGTGTTGATCAGAACGTAAGTTTATATAAAACATCTATAAGAGGAAAAAATGATATTTTCCCATTATTACACATGTTCTTGATACTGCAGAACAAAACGCATGGCAAATTTATAAAACAACGGGCGAAAGATCAGATCATTTGAATTTCTGTAGGCGAATTGTGACCAACATATTAGAAGGATATGAACAAAATTCACAACATGTAAAAGGACGAGTATAAACGAGAAACGAGAAAAATAATATTGACATACGATACGATAGAATGGACCATCTTATTATAATTCATCAAAAACAAACCAAATGTGCACATTGCCACTGTAAATGTATGACAAGGTGTAGAAAATGTAATGTTGGATTGCACACCAAATGTTTTATCGATTACCATAAAGCAAATTTTTAATTTTTTTTAATATTTTTATATATTAAAATTTATTATTGATAATTTTGTGACAATGTACATATTAACAACTATTAAATGTGTTGTAATATATGAAATATCTTAATTTTTTTATTATTTTTTTAATACCCCATTTCCCACTGACCTACAGGTAGGATGGCACTTTTCCGGAAAACTAATGGCGATTAATTTTTTTTTTATTTTTTTTATTGATTTTATATATCTATAAAGCAAATTCATTGATCAAAATAAAATTTTAAGAGAACAAAATTTCCTGGGCATATCTGGGTTAAAATATCTTGCTTCACTGCTTTTTAAGCAAAAAAATCACTTAGACACAAAAAGGACACCATAAAAAGTTTTAAAAAATCGTTTCACGTGCTAAATATCCATGAATGCTAAAATAAGTTTCTTGAAAAATCCCTATTGTGCACATTTATGACGCGCTATGTGCAGGTTTGTGCGACTCGGTGTCAAACATTAGGGTTTGGGGTTTGGGACGGAGCGAACGATATATTTATACCAATGTAAGATATACTGTGATTGCTTAAGCAGAAAATACGATAGGATGTTATCCCTAAATTTAGATTCTGAGATCATTCTGGTTTACACGACGTACGTGCTGGCTATCACATCCATATTCCACCTTTGCAGGATTCGAATGTGTTCAATTACTATCAAGAGACTGTTTTCTCCGATGACATAACCTTTGCGGATATTAGACGCCCATCGAAGACTTTTGTTTGTGAATAAGCTTGATCATCCTTAGTTGCCAAGAGAATATATATGAAAGGGTGCAGTTATAATATTTATTTATATAATAGTATTTTCTTATTTTGAAAAAATCAAATAAAAGTAACCATTAAATCCATATTTTCCTTTCAAAAACCATAAGTAACTTCTGCAATGGACTCGCTTGCGCTTGAATGGGGCTATGAATTAGATTTAAATCGAATTTTGTATTGCACCATAATATTAAATTGGTTGTGCAATACTAACAATTTTCTTATTAACTTTGAAGTATCGTAATAAAATATAACTCACAACGTAACCGGATAAATGTCTAAAACTATGAAAAAAGTTTCAGCAATATTAGTTAAATAAATCTTAAGTTATAGTTTATATTTTAAAAAAATACTTGTTATTGATATATGGTCAAATATTTTTTTTTTTTTTTTATTAAATGTTTATTTCAAAAATAATTTAGTTTTATACAAGTTATAAACTACATGTTTCTGGCTTTTAGCCATTATCATGTTTACAAGCGAAATTACAATAGTTTAAATAAAAATAGAGGCAACAATATGCAATATTTAATAAGTAAAATTTAAGGAGAAAATACTAAAACCTTTATACAATAAGAAAAAGAAAATAAAATAAATAAAATATAAGATACATAATTAAAAATAACACTTACGAACTGGGGCTATTGAAGTCGTGGTTACAGATTTGCTATCAAAGCATTATGTGCTTAGGCATTTTATGTTTATACTTGAAATTTAGTGTGACTTTGTCATAGTTACCAATTTTTGCAATTAATTTATTATTATGTTCACGCGAGATATTTTTGTAATAATTTATCGTATTAGTAATAATGTGATTTTTAATTGTAGGTATAGAATATCGAGTGTGGAGTTTCTTTAAATTAGTATAATATGGGGTGTTATAAATTATTTTTACAGCTTTATTTTGAATTACTTGTAACTTATTAAAATTATTTTTACACGTATTACTCCACACTGGGCAAGCGTATGTTAATATCGGTCGTATTAATTGTTTATATAATAAAATTTTGTTTTTAATCGTCAACGCGCTTTTTATGTTAAAAATGGGTCTCAGAGCTGAAATGGCGGCAAGCCCTTTAGACCGTACTTCTTTTATATGCTTTGTATATTTTAATTTAGAATCTAAGTGAAGACCCAGATACCTAACACTCGTTTTCCATTCAATGTTTTTGCCCTGCTCGGTTTTTAAAGGCGGAGGCAACGGTTGCCGGCGCATCGTAAAAATGGTCAAATATAATTATATGTGAGCATATAGCTATAGTAAAATTTTAGTAACTTAAGTACAATAATAGATAATTAACTTTAACTTGCAACTTTACCCTCATTCACATTGTATTTTACAATAATATTTTAATATCATGTACTATAAAACTTTATTTCATGTACTATAAACATGCATACGTAAAACATTGTTTAAGTACATACTTATCAAAAAATACGTTTCTCAAATTTCTACAAAATACAAAACCAACGTAAACCTCATCGTCATAGTGCTACATATATAGTAAACACGAAGCGATACACTAAAATGTAGAATATTCTTGTGAGCCGCCACACGAACGCAAAATATTTCAGAGCTTAAATTCCGCTTGAGAAATCGAAAATTTACACCAACGTTCATCGTACAATAAAAATTGAAGTAAACAGCAAATCGACCGCAGCGATCTATTTTCAAATAAATCAATTTCACAAATCCTCGTTTAGCTAAATTATAGAATAATGAATTTTGTGGAAAGCACAAGCGACAACTGAAGCTTTAAGCCTCCGGGTCAATTACTTAGTAGGCGAGTTAACGTCTCGAAACGCGAAATTTGATTTGTTATAGCAAATTCGTTTACAAATGTTCGGAATGATATTATTTTTTCATGTTATAGGTTAAGTTACGCAATAACTTACTCTTTACTAGGTTTCGTTTTGTTCTCAATTATATCATATTATTCAAGACAATGTTTTTTGCTGAATTCTTTTTGATGTTTTGCTTATGATAATATAATAATATTAAACTCTCAAGTCAACTTTTGTGACATATAGCGATTAGCAAACACAAGTATTGTAACTATGTTGTATTATCATATTGAAAGCAAAGCGTATTGCGTATTAAATCCGCTTAAATCGAAAAGGTATTTCGCTAGGATTATGTCGTGACTATATTAATATTATAAAAGCATGCTCTTTATCTGTTTTGTAATAAAGTAAAAAGCACATAACAATAAATTTGTTTAATTGATTTTTAAAATCAATTAATCAAGTATTGATTTTAAAGAACGGCTTTTAGCATAAAAAAATTCCCCATTCCAATTCTATCCACTGATTTAAAAAACATATTTTAATTCTTACATCACATTATTTTGCAGAAGCCACCATAAGTAAAATTAATTTAAATAATGGTATTGGATCATACATATGATTAATGCAACATTTGCTAAACATCACATTATAGACAAGTATTTATATTCGTCGGCTGAAAATATTAAGTGTGCAAAAATAGTAAAGTAATTACCTCTTGCAGTACTGAAGGTAGCGAGCCTCCCTCAGAGAGCCTCCCCCATCCGGTGACCGTAGCGTTCTCCCCGACCAGGAGATCGTCGCTGGCAGGAAGGCACACGGGGCTGATGTGGGGGGCGAAGGCTACCGGAGACTCCAGCCTGACGAGGGCCAGGTCGTACTCGTACGTGAAAAAGTTGTATTTCGGATGAACGGCTTTACGGGCGGCGCCCCTCTCCGCGTAAGGGTAATCCTCTTGAACGTTTGAAAAGTCGTACTCACCCACCCTTATGCGGATCTGCGATAGCAGCAGGCTGAAAAAAGCAATTTAGAACATTCATTATGTGTATCACTATTTCAGTCACTTTCCTGTCATCTATCAACGCTTAGTTGCTAAAGTACTAGACCCAAAAAAATTGGGTTCCAATTCGGCTACAACTTTTTTTATCGGTAGTCAAATAAGTATATATTATATTTTATATAAAAAAAAATTAAATAATAAATTTATATATAGTCCACCGTCTGCTTTTTAGTGTCAGAAAGTGACATATTTTTCTTGATCCTTATTCACTATCAGATTATTCATACAGATTTTTAGTACTAACCTCTAACAAACCTTCTCAAAAGAAGGTTTGTCAGAGGTTAGTATTAAAAATAATGTCAGACCTTGAATGCTCGGATGATTCAGCTGATTTATTTAAGCGATTGTAAAGAGTTTTTAATTCGAATATTTCTCAAGGGTTCAACTTGGTCCCTCTGCTTTTCTAGTTATTTATTTATGAAATAAATACAGCAATAAATTTTCTGTATGCTGATGATTTAAAATTATTTAAATTTATCTTATAAAATTATTCAAATCTGTTGTGAACTCCTGTGATTTAGATTCATAGCCATCAGATTATTTTTCCAATCTCAGTGGAAACATTTTGTCCAGAGAAACTTCCAATAAAGATCTCGGAATCACTTTTGAGAGCAAGTTGAATATCTTACTATACATAAACGACGTCTGCGGTTAATCTTCTAAGATGTTCGGCTTTCTTTTAGGAACCCATATCACTTTGATGAGTCAGTTATTTGCGTCCTATATGACACTTTTGTTCGCTGCATTCTTGAATCTGAATCTATAAATCGTAATTTCCAAATAACCAAATACTCTTAATTGAAAACTTTCAGAAAATATTTTTAAAACACCTTTATAAAATGAAATTTGGTTGCTGTCCATTTCCAACGCTCCCAAAAGAAATTCAGATGTAATGACGAACTGACAGCTCTCAACAGTTTCACGTTTTGTTTATAAAGGTGAAGTACAAGAGCGGTTTATTGGCTTTACAGACGTTAGCTATAATATTGTCACGTTGTAAATATAGTTGAAGAATTTCAAATTCAATAAAAATTGCTTGGACAGACATGATAGGGCAAGTATAATGAGCAGGCATAATAATGGTTTGCAAACCAAAGTACTTGAAGCTTATCCATTGGACATTTTTAAACATTGTTTTTACACAAATTCAGACATTTATTTTTTTTTATTTTTTGTTCAATCTTGCTAATTATTTTCAATAAACTTTTGCAATAATTGTTAAGCCCAGTTTTAGTAATTCATAATGCAGTATCATATTCTACCAAATATGAAGTGTCATTCCTGGTTTAGGGGTTGGAAAAGGTACTTGGTTTTTCGAAAGCCATCGTTTTTTCATGTCATATTATCATACACTATCCACTTATTATCCAAAAACGGATTGCGTTTTTTCCGTAACGATAGCGAAATGCACATGTTAAGCCGCTGATCTTTATTGTCACTGGATAGTGCTCGCAGGATCTAAATAACCATCCTGTTTATTTTGCCAATCCGTTTTAAATGTTACTATATTGTGGAACATGGAGATGCAAGTCTCTGTGATAATTCCTCGATGGTTTGCCAAGGCTCTGATTCCAATATAAATTTTAACAGATCATCGTTAAATATAAAGGATCAACCTGATTTAGGGGCGTGTTTCAAATCTCTATTGCCCGATTTTAATCGTCAAAAACAAAACTGAAATCTGTTTACTGTCAGAACCGCCCCATATTATTCACATGTTTTGAGATGCGACATTATACCCTTAACTGACTAAATAAACTTATTATAAAAATTGCCCTTTTATATTTAAGCACTCAAGCATAATTAACTTGTTTTCAACGTATATAAATAAGAATAGCACACAAAAGAAATGGAAGCTCGAGCACATTACGAAACTATAAAAATGACCGGCATTATATTTATGCTGAAGGCGTAGCGCATTATTCGTTATATATTTCAATGCTTTGCTAAATAACTATTCATGAGCTGCAAAGTGCATTTTAGCTTGAGAATTTTCAAATTTCTACATATATTTCTTATAAATATGAGAGAGACGTCCGAAATATGAGCTCGAAGAATGCTATTGTTGACAAATTCCCACTTAACTCACAACGACGATGAAAAATTATTGCACTCTACACAACCACAATTTATAATAAGCATTTATAATTTAAATTCCGTAAATGTATGTATATTGGATGTGAAACTAATAACTTAATATTTTTATAACATTAAAAAAATATACTTTACTGGAAGATGAAAATTAAATAAATCACCAATGTTTCTTAATATATTATTTGCCTTCCTAAAAAGCAAATTAATTACATGATCAGAAAACGCACAAAGATACGTAAACATAAAATAAAAAACATAAAAAAAATATTTGCAACTATAAGAAGCTTTAAAGATTATTCGAAGAATAAGTAATTTCACTGGTTTTTTTATAGTATCAATACGATATTTTCTATTAGCTGAAGTAGCTCATTAGTAAAAAAAATTTAATATCTTATTAATACGACCTAGCTTTATTTTAAATAATCAACCCGATCATTATCTGCAAGATTCGGAAATTATAATTATATATTAATCACTAATTGCGCTCTTCCAGCCACAATAAAAATTGAAAAACACTTAAGGTCCATATGAGATTTGCGCCCAGGTATTTCAGGTCAATATTCACCATCTATTGAGCTAAAGCTATATGCAAGAAAGCAGTTGAACCGGAATATATTCTAGTTAAAGTTATAAAGCTGCTTAATGATACTGCAGTATATAAACTGACAAAACTATAAAACGGCGATAATCATACAAAAATAACTAGAATCGATATTTATTACAAGAGCAAAAAACCCCACGCCGCAAAATGTACTTACTAATTATTGACTCAATAACACTAATGGGTTACGTTCTAATGCTACTTTTAAAAGGCAGTTATACTAAATGTTAATCGATTATTAGTTAATAACAATTTTATTTTAGGTGTGGTTTGGGAACAAGATAAGCATTATTTTGTACGTGAGTTTTACTACAAAATGTATGTTTTACAACATATACCTACTGAATGAATTTAATCAAGTAAAACACCATATGATAGTAAAAACTTATAAGCTTATATAATAACCATAAGGCAAAAATCGTAGTAGATAAGATAAAACTAATGTAATGCTCATTAAGTAAGGAGTACGACAGTAATATTTTCTATCACTCATGCTCTTTAATGTATATTATAAAATAAACAGCATAGCTTGAGCAATCATTTACATAATAATTTGTCATATGAATACAATATAGTACTCTTTTCAATATAAACAGAGAATCTATCTACAGAATACATGGTAAATCAATAAGTAGTACTACTTTAAATCTTGTGGTTTTTCCTTAATTGAACGCTCTGATAAAATTATTACTATTAAAGTATAATAATGAATAACAATAGTCAAATAATTAGATTATAGTTATTAAATTCCTGTATTATAAAAATGTATATATCACTAATTATAGTAGAAAAACTAATATACATTAATGTCTAATCATATTTATATAAAAAATATTATCAGACTCGAAACAAACATTAAAATGATTTTCACGGCTTTTTGCCATTAATCAAAAAACACTATGAAGACGTTTATTTATTTTGCAGACTGTGACACACAGCCTAAAAGGCGTTCATTATCGTTAAGGTTACAAAGGCCGTTAATGAAAACCGAGACAACCTGTATCACCTTATTTCGACTTGTTATTATCTGAGCGTTCGCCCGAAACGGAGATAGAATGGAAAATTCGTTTTTTGCTTACTCGGCGGCGTATATCAATGAATATGAATACAAATATTACGCCATTTATTATTCCATCTAGAAAGACTTGATGATTTACATCGCGTCATAACTCTTCGCCTGTGCTTTTTTCTCCCCGTAAAATATGTATGATGCATATTTTTTATAAATATGCGCGTTTTTCTAACGCAATTCCCATTGTGAAGGCTTTGGCGTAATTTATATAGCGAATGAAAGGTAGAGATTTTTACTGCGTATCTTATACCAGAAGCTTGTAGGATTATAAATTTACTGGTTTAGAATTATATACAGTTTTTTACTACACATTGAAGCACTCTTTAAAATATTTATAGCTGCATAATTTGATCGAAAAAAGTTTACTTGGAAGATTGTCGCTTTTAATTTATTAGACAACTTAGAAATATCGCACTGAAGAGATTAAAAAATAGTTGCATTAACCGTTGTTTCATTTGCATATTAAAAATTTAAATATTCTAAATATGCTGTAAAACTAAATATAATTATGTTTGCCTCGCAAGAACCTCATTATTATAAAATAACAAATATATAACTGTTACTAATCTTCTGTCGTTCACCAAAACGGTGACAACTTCTCTCGATGCCGGAATTCAAGTAGACGTCGTGTATACAGATTTTGAGAAAGCCTTTGACAAAGTTTGTCATACGTTATTATTAAAAAAATTGTCGAACCTCGGTTGCTCAGATAATTTAACTCGGTTATTTTCGAGTTATTTAAGCAATCGTAGACAGTTTGTAACCAATGGTGGCCGATTGTCAAAAGAATATTTTACCCCTTCGGGGGTTCCTCAAGGATCCAATCTGAGACCTCTGCTTTTTGTGTTATTTATTAATGACATAAATACAGCAATTAAAAATTCAAGTTTTCTTCTGTACGCAGATGATTTAAAATTATATAAATGCATTCGATCTGTTGCGGACTCCTTCTCTCTACAAAGTGATTTAGAC
Organism: Plectrocnemia conspersa; assembly: GCF_051122295.1. Lineage (NCBI taxonomy): Eukaryota > Metazoa > Arthropoda > Insecta > Trichoptera > Polycentropodidae > Plectrocnemia > Plectrocnemia conspersa. The sequence continues at coordinate 22,182,153 of NW_028277176.1, forward strand.
TCTCTGTGGAGATGGGCTTCCGTTAACCGTCTGCCCTTTAGTGTCGGAAAGTGCCATACTGTGTCATTTTCTCGATCCCGTTCGCCATCAGCTTATTTCTACCATCTCGGTGGTAACATTTTGACTAGAGAAACTTCCATTAAAGATCTCGGAATCACTTTCGAGAGCAAATGGAGGTTCTCTCTACACATACACGACGTCTGTGATAAATCTTCCAAAATGCTCGGCTTTGTTATGAGGAATGCCTTTCACTTTGACGATCCGTCAGTTATTCGCATCCTCTATGACACCTTAGTTCGTAGCATTCTTGAATCGGGATCTATAATTTGGAATCCCCGAATAGCCAAATATTCCCTTTTAGTGGAAAAAATTCAAAAAAGGTATTTAAGATACCTTTACAAAAGGACATTTGGTTATTATCCGTACTTATATCCCAGCGCCTTTCTTTTAGGAGCGTTGGGATATGATTCGCTGATTTCTCGCAGAAAGCTGTATGTCGCTAAGCATTTTTTTAAATTACTAAAAGGTGCTGTCGACAATCCAGCTATTCTCGAGGAATTCCAGTTTTGGGTTCCGGAACATTTTCGAGAATCACGATCGAGACCTCTTTTGATGGCCGTTAGGGCTAGGACATCCGCACTTGCCGACTCGCCTATAGCTGTGGCCATCCGGCTCCTTAATACGCTGGCATTACATATCGACTTATTTAATGTTAGCTACGAGGATCTGATCCAGTTTATATCATTTAATTTTGATATTTTATAATTTTTTGTTATGTTTATTATTTTTAAGTATGTTCTATTTATGTATATATACGTTTTTTATGTTTTATAAATTTAAAATTTGTTTTCGACCATCGTGGCGCATTGGGGTAACCTGTTAGGCCACGATGGTCTTAATTTAATCTAAAAAAATAAAAAAATAAAAAATAAAATAAAATAAGTGTGTAGCCTGTATACATATATAGATAAAGTATAAAACTTACTCGTCTACACAGTGTCCAGCTGTAGCAATCCAATCGTGATTCAGCAAAGCACCTCCACACCTGTGAGTGCTTGAAAATCCGAAGAAAGAAGTCCTCCTCACTGATACCTTAAAGTCAAGAATAAAACAATTTAATTTATCACCTCTTAAAGCAAACACGGGTACGTTTCGACACCTTTGACTTTAGCAAAGCTCTACAGAGTACACAGCCACTTAACTAGTTCACGAACCGACGCTTTCGCACAAACATCTATCGCATTACACCAATCATATATGTGCACATACATACATTTTCATCATAAAGTTTATGCAGCGTCATCTGTGCCATATTTCTGCATGACGCGATTTAAATTTTAACGCAAATTACACGTCGTATAATAATGGCGCAATTATACGACTGTGTATGTATGTACGCCCTTAATGGATGATAATTTGTTGGACCAACCCTTAACAACGCTTAATGGCCGAGCATATATGCCGCAAACGTTTTACCCTACAAATTATATTAATTGACAAATTTATACCTTAAACTAACACGTAAATCCACTGCACACGACTCTGGATGATAATTGTCGAATGCTTTTTTATTTTCGCATTAATGCGTCGTTAGAGGATATGTCACGGACGTAAAGCTAAGGTTGATAATGAATTAAATTAAGAATAATATTCATTGTGATATACATATGTATATGTCAACATTTTAATGTCGCAACATCTATATTAATGCGGAAACGACACACTATATACCAAATACAGCCACAACTTAATGTTTAATACACTAGCGGTTCTTACCCTGTATTGCCTGGGATTAAGATTTAATGCAAATAAACCTGTGATTAGTTTGCGAAAGCCATTCATGTAATATTAACATAAATTTAACAATACGGTTTTTTAAAAAGAGTAGACATATATAAACTTGGTTAGAGTCGAATGAATAATTTTTTTAAATATTTGCAACTAATGGTTTTTAAATAAAAAACACTATTAAATCTAACAATAAAATAAATAATCACTAAAAAGCAAAACACCGGTTTATTTCAATAATAAAAGCTTTAAATAAAAATAATGTTTTTACTTTAGGTATTTTAATTAATTTTATATTTATGTACACGTTTCGCTGTCGACCTTTAAGCTTATGTTATTTACAATTTAAATACTTGTTGATATAATTTTAACATTTAATTGCTACTTAATTGATAAACTTAATTTTATCAAACAATTAGCTTTGTTGGAGTTGTTAAAACAATTACAAATACTTAAAAAGAAAATATTCTTTGAATAATGTTTTAATGGAATCGCTTTTTAATATAAAAAGCTCAGCCTGTATTATTTATAATAAATTGCAATATTATAGATTTTATATTTATTCAGATACAATAGATTTTATATTTATTTTAGATACGAAAAGTGTGCTAAGGAAAAATACAGTATATTTTATTTTTCAATTGAGAAATTTTGTTACTGAATTTGTTGGATTTTGTGATAATGAATCAATTTAAATCACGTTAAATTTGTCCTCAATTTCGGAACTCCCGACAAAACAGAAAGCAGCAAAACAAAATATAATTGGGAAATGTCTATTTTCATCCAGACGGACATTGACGCACGCACAAATGGGAGAAGAGAGAGAGATTTCGATTTCTCTGAGTGTAAAAATAATAACGTTCTATGTGTGTGTGTGTGCGTTATTGAATTATGTTGAAAGTGCTCGTTGCGAAATCGCCCCTGAAAGAGTGGAACCCTCTCCGGAGGGCCCCCGGAGACCTCTGTCTATAACAGATCCCCCACCGTCGCCGTCTCGCAGACCACTCGGCGGGATCCTCAACAATCTCATCAACACTACGACGCTCTGTTTTTATTAAATATTAAATTTTCACACCCTTTTTTGCCGGCGAAGCGTTGCGGCGAATTTCATCCCGGCTATGATTGTTTATTTGCAATAAGGCAGATGTGCACTTACATAACTAGAATTTTCCAAAAATTCTTTATATGAATATGTTTATTAGCAATTGAATTGGATATTGTTAATATGCAGACTATGTAAGCAGCAATGAAAGAAATTGAACTACAAATCAAAATTTGGGTTAGGCTTTTAAACGAAAAGTTTTTAAGGCGATTTTTAGAGCGACATGAAACTATATAAATTATATTTAGAGCTTGATTCGGTCAAAAATATAAAAATACAACGTTTCAAGTCGATCGGACACCTACCCGGTATAGTTTTCTTACAGCCTGCAAAACAATTAACTTTTAATATGACTGAATTTAAGAGGAGCTCAGGTTGACATCCAAACACTTTGCACCATCAACTGACTATAAGATATTTTCAATGAATGGATAAAATCCCTATTATTTTAATAAAATAAGATTTAATTAATTGTGAGTTACGGCCTCCAGATAACACAGTTTCTGCCTCAAATAATTCGTTATTTATTTACTACTCAAATTAATAATAAAAAATAGCAAACAGTTTCCGATCTATTAAATAAAATATAAGCTTCTTCTCATTAAACAAAACAGAATGTTTTATTATATAAATATTAGTTATACTGCTCAAAATACATTTTATTATAACCATAGTTAAATACAGCAATAAATTAAAGTATAACTCGTATATTATCTTTTTATTGCGTTGTTATACTTTGTATAAGTTTTATTATTTATATCATATAATATGTTTAATATAATAAAGATAAAACTATAAAAAACGACGCCACATACGCGTTTATCTTTCAAAAAAAGAAAGCATCTCTAGCATCTGTACACACAAGTTAATGAAAAATTTCATCCGTACAAGCAGACCCAAGAGAGTTAATTTGGTCTCTTTTATGACAAATATATTACGACGAAACCCCCGGCTGGGCCTACATATACGGGACGGACCGAAAGATTCAATCAGAAGATTATTTTCGTCAACAAAAAAACGTTTGGTTAACTCTTTCTTTTCCAATATTATCTTATTAATAAAAAAAACGACGTTAATATACTATGGAATATATCTTACTGAATATAATAAACGGACTATTTTCAGTGATTAAATCTTAATTAATCATGTATTACTTAATTATTTATAAATAAACATTATGATAATATATTAATATAAAAAATCTATTTATTGATTACTATCTATTCGAGCATTAAAGTGACACCTTATGAAAAAACTTTATAGTAATATTTCTTTATAAGAATTCCCTCTATTGAAATTTGCAGTTCAACAATTTTTAATATACCTTTAAAAGGATGAGCTAAAACACGTTGTATCTACGTAAATGAAGATCAATCACAGTGTGTGACATATTATACGACAAAAATGATAAACGACTGTCGATGAGGAATGGTGTACTCAGACTACGTAATAGAATTCCGGCAATCGGTTTTAAAAACGAGTAACGAAATGGCCTTAAAACTGAAAATAAAAACCGACGCATTGTATCGTTAACTCTTAATTTCTTTTTCATTTAGCTTTAATGTCTACCATTTGCAGGAAAAGAGACGCGCTTTTCGCTGTAACACCGTCGTTTTCGACACTAACAATTTTTATGTGCTTTCGTTTTCTTTATTCATCTTTTTATTTTTGAGAAATATTATTCCGCTCGGCGCAATAAGGTTGCGCTTTTCGGACCGCATTTTTAATTTTGAAGCTTGTTTTTACAAGCAAACGACGTTATTACGAGAATCAGCTATAAAATTCCTGGAATTTTTATATGAAACGGTTTATAAATATAGCTTTGGTTTCATTATTTCTTAGAAACAACTAGCTTAACTTTGACATTTAATTTATATAATTGATACTAGGAAAATTTTGCTTTATTTAAAATAGCTGATTTATGCTTTAAACAGCAAAATTTTAAATACTAAAATAATGATGAAGACATAACAGTAATAGTAATAAAAATAATTAAGTTTATTTTTAAATAATAAGATGAAAAGGTAAACGATTAGATATAATAATACTAATTCAGCTCAATTTTCATACATCATAATTTAAAAATAATTTATCATCATTTTTTTATTTATAAATCTTCCGTTGTAACCTGACAGACGTAAGCCCAATGCGTTATAACGGGGTCAATCTGTACCAACTGAGTAAGTCAATCAGATATAATGAATATCTACAAGTAATATTAACTCCCAGACTGAAAGTCTGGGAATCTGTGTCATCTATATTAATAATTATAAATTACTATTTGTAATATAATTTATAACCAATAGATGTCACTACAGCTAGGGCCGATTTTTTAATATTTTTTCAAGAAGTTTCTATTTTAATAGCGCATTTTTTTATAAATAAAAATTCGAGTGCCGCTGCCGAGGCTCGAACCCGCAACTTAAGAGTTACTAGTCTAAGACGTTACGGACTACGCTATTACCTAAATAAAAATGTCCGAACATCACGAACTAATAAAATTTGCCTTTTATATATCCAGTTAATTAATAATATAAAAATATAATTATTAGTAGCACAGTATATGTAAGTTATTTTTTTATCGTAATCTATGATTTTTATTAAAAATATATTTTATTTAATTCAGAAACATCCATAAAGTTTTCTGTTTAACACACATATGATTACATACATCAGTTATGCGAACAGTGCACCACATTTTGTCACAGCGTCAAAGCTTTTTTCGTTTCAGTTTTAATTTCAAAACGTTTTTGCGAAGCACGTGCGCCAGCTTCCAATATTAAACTTTTATAACAACGCTCCTTCTTGACAAAATATTAAAAAATTATGGCGACTGAAAATAATATATAATATAAGCAATAAACACGATATCGCTCTCGCTCATCGACAAAATATATATGTATACACAAAAAATACGACCGTTCGTTAATAAAACTTTTCCAATTTGATATTAGAGCGATAGGATTTAGGATTTGAAAATGGGTCGTCTTTCACCTGAAACGGAGGCCAATCACGATCGCTGAAAGCGCGTCATTCAAAACGTGAGTAAGCCGTGAATAAACCGAACCCTAAGGGACTAAGGTGCTTATCGACGGGGAAAGCCCTATTTAAAACCCTATCTTCTGACGACAACCTTCGACGTTCACTACCTGCAAAATACCGTAGCAACCATTGATATATATTAAATAAAATATTTAAACCCAAATTGAAAATTCAACCCAAATGCTCCACGTTTTGTATATGATAAACACACTTGAAACTTTATATGGTAATACTTTTCGCATTAACATGCCCAATTTAGATCGCTCTCGGCTTATATATGGCGTACATAGATTCTTCTTCAAAATGTTGGGTGAAATATTGAAAAAGTTCTTAAGCGATGTGTAGAATTTAGCCAAAAGCACTCTTCTAGCTACACACCAGTATTTATTATAGAAAAAATACAACAAATTTGTCTTACTGTTTTAAAATAAATGGAATAAGCTATACTTCTATACCATCATAATTTTATTGGCTTTCTAAATGTTCATAGACATGATAACCTTTATACAAAAAATCTGTTTTCAATATTTCACGCACATGAATACTCACAAACTAACACATAATATTATTAAATATTTAAAATATATATTTTTATGTACATTCCATAATAAAAATTCCAGCTTCCTATAACTATCGCTAAAAACATCAAGCTCGTTGAGAAGCTGGTTGGCGCTTGTAAGGAAAGCGTTCTTAAGCACGGCCGTTCTGGCCGCGACGGTGAAGAATAAAGGACGCGATCGCGACTCACTAGAGCACTCTATTGTCCGTAACTGAAAATTTGCGCTTTGGCGGATTGTCGATACCGCCCCTTAGCAACTTCAAAAAATGCTTTGCCGAGAATGCACAGAAATGTATCTCAACGCTCTTATCAGAATGACAATAAAACACAAATTTTGATACGACCCAAACCCTATTGTAGAACTATCTGAAAAAAAAAATTGAATCCTCTACAACAATAAGAACCAATTAGCTTTCCTGGTATTCCTGACAATTAATCGATATTAACGAACGAGCATATCATATAGAACGTATATCGACAATAAATTATTAAAGTGGCACGCGCTCCGCGTAACGAATCAGAGCAACTTTGATGATATGCGTACAAATTCTTGCTAAAACATTACTCTCAAGTCAGCTACGGAATTATTTCTGTTTAAAACCTGTCCGCCTAAACGATAAGAGAAATCCACTGGGCAATGGGATATGGAAAATGTAAAAACAATTGTAAATGATAAAAAATAGCCAATTGTAAATTGATCATCTCCACAGTGACTTCAAATTTATTTGTAAAAAAAATAAATGCGCATTTGCTCAAAAACTAAATCCGGATTTGTGCCAGCACACTTTTATGTCATCAGCATGTAATAAATATTTCGAGCTTTTAATTGCAGCATATATGTCGATGAAAAATAAAAAGCAGAGGACCAAAATTAAATCCTTGCGCTACTCCAGAATGAGCAAAATCAAAATCTCACATTCTATACTGCCTCTTAATTCACTCAAATAAAGCTAACAAGACCTTTTGAGAAACAAAAGCTGCTTAAATTCCGAATGAGAAGTTTGACAAACTTTGACAAAAAAAATTTTAAAATAACGATGCAGACTTAATCAATCTAAATTTAACAATTAAAGTACTTCTCCACCACCTTTGAAATATTTCAGTATAGGTACAAAGACTATTTTTAATTGAAGCAACTAAAAAATATAACAAGCTTTTTTAAACTCATGCGTTTATTTTGTTACACTAGATGCAATAAGTTTTCTAACATTTCTAAAGTAAGAAACTAATGATTTCTTTATCGTTCAGTTAAAATAGCTCAAATATTTAATTATTTTAAATATTTATATATTGCCTTTTAAAAGTATATTTTTAAAAAGCTTAAGATTGATATTAAATTTTCTATGACATACTTTTGAAATATGTTTTTTGGTCAGAAAGATAAGTAATATCTTGAAAGATCTTGAAATAGGCTTTCATTTAATTTTATATTACTTTTGTAGCATCAAGCGTCCAAACTTTTTCTGCTTAACTTTTTGCCTCTTCAAGTAACTGTCACGCCTATATAATTTATTTATTTTAGGTATTTTATTTTCTATAAAATTAAGAATATTATAACACTATATTTTGCTGAATAAAATTGTTATATAATCTAGTTAATCTTATAATACTTATAAGTGTATGATGTACACGTACAACATTGTAAATACTAATAAGAAAGAATCAACGCTAGGAATTGCCACCTAGCCACAAGTATTCCAATATTCGTCGGCAATAGCCTTTTTAATATCCGGCCTGGTCGGACGCGAAATTTTCCTTACACCTTTTTTCACTTAACGATTCGTCCTTCTTATTTTTCTGGCGGAAACGAAGTGGGCCGGAAAACGGACGGAAAACAAGCCGAACGAAGAAAACTAAGTTTATATAAATTTTTCGCCCACGTCGTTGTCGTCGTCGTCTGCGAGCGAAGCGGTTATGGAAATTTCACGATGAAACGATTATATTTTTCTCGTTTCGCTTCCCTTCATTCCGATCCGTCGTTCATTGTAAACGCGTACCTATGTGCGTAAAAAATCGATGGTTTAGCAGTAGCGCGTATATAATCCCGGAAGTGGGTATGTGCCCAAGGAAAAGTCGCAAAATATGCAAATCTCCGGAAAATATCGCACTAAGGATTCCCATTTGAAGCCTTCAGCCGGCAATATGGGATGATATGAGACATGGAGAACTCATAAATAGGGATTACGTAAATTGTAACATTTGGACAATACTTGGCAATAAATGGTTGGCCGGAAACAAATATCTAAACTTAATAAATATTATCCAATATCAGAAAAAAACTACTATTTAATAAATAAAAATATATAAAAAACATTAAGATTTGAAGTTAACCTATTTTATGTAACATTTATTGTTATACTTTTTCGTGAGGGGTTAAACATACCGTTCGATTATATAAAATTTAATTACTCGTTATACAAATGGGATACATTGAGTATTGTTTTTTTCTGTGTGAGTGGGATATTAGGGACAGGAAAAATTATTACACCAGGAAGGAGTCGCCTACCAAAAAACACCTAATCACTGGCGCAAAGAATGTTGACCATTTTCCTCTATTCAAATCTGAAGATATCCTTCTTTAACCCTTACACATTAAATTGTGTTTAATGAAAAACTATGTCAACAGCTTGTCTAAAGATGGAGATGAGATAAAGAAGGATCAGCGTTTCAAAAATAAAAGTAGGAATCTTTGTTGGACCACAAATAAGAGAGGTTCTGACTGATCTGAATTTTATTTATTTTAAATTGTCTTAAAATTTACGATGGCAGAATTTTTACCTAATGAACGATTTATAGGAAACTTAATAATATGATTTTCTAAAAAATATATATGCAACTTTGGTATCTAAAAACATTTGTGAAGTGGTATGAAATTCATTAGATATTCGTAAATGGCAAAAGAAATTATGATATCAAGAATAGTCCTGGATGCAAAGATAGGTGATGAAGTCCTGACTGCGTGAATTAAAGCAAATCACACTCAAATTATTCATTAGTTGGCTGAATAAACAGTGCATAGACACATTAAAAATATTGAAAATGCTTAAATACAATATTCCACGCGAATTGAGCAAAGAAAACAAGTACGCATATTCCTTGAACTTTTGAATCATGAAGCTGTATCGCCTTTTCTTTATCATCTGATAACCAAAGATAAAAAATGGGTGTTGTACGTCAACTATCGTTGTAGAAGACTGATTATTTAAAGATCAAGTAGCAAACCCTACCTTGTAGCCCAGGCTCAATATATTTTGAGATCGCATTAGGAAAATTTTAAACGTGGTCAAACAATAACACCAAGCTGGATTCTTTACACGAGAAAATAAAAAGGCCTACATTTGTTAATACAAGGCAAATAGTTCTACAATACGACAATGCGCGTCCCCATTTGTCAAAATTGCCTCTCGATAAAATAATGGAACTTCGCTGAAAGTTTTTATCACATCCATTTTATTCCCTACACCTTGCTCCTTTCTACTATCATATATGTCGATCGATGAAACGCTTCCTAGACTTCAAGATTTTATGGTTAAGAAATAAAAAGAATGAGAGGGAGGAGAAGATTATATTTTTAGAAAAAAAGTATATTTTAAATCATTAAAATTAAAATAAACATTTCAAAGTATTTTTCTTTGTTTCATTAAAAAAAATATATATATTATTTTGAGATGACTTAATACAAATTATAAATAAAATATGTTCTACTATAAATTTTTTTAATGGTGTATATTTATATTTTAAATTAAAAAATGTAATCAAAGATTTTTAAGCGATCGTCACAAGAATTCGATTTTAGTAGTATTAGTATTGTCTACTTCTTATGAATACACTGTATATATTTTTATCATACATATAAAAAATATAAAAAGGTCTAGGATAGAACCAAGAAGTGCTCCACATTCATGTTTTCAATCGAACTATGCGGTCAAACTTTTTTTGCAATGCTGCAAAGTGCCACGAAAGATCTCGCAGAATTTTCCGCCAGGACTCGAAATTAACATCGGCTGCAAAGTTGGAGGCTGTTACGTCGCTAAGTGGCAGCTGTAGTGCAGCAATGCAAAACATTAATTTCCTTTCTGTTCGCTCCGTTGAAATATAAATGTCAACAGGGAAACAACGCAAACTGCATTCGCGCAGATTCATTGTCAACCGGAGCAGTCAAACGCCGAGAGCAATCTCACATTCGAAGCAAACACACTACAGCCATACACACATTTATTATTTTCGCATAAGACCCCATTTGATATATTGGCCTTTGCTCTCTGTGTTCCTGATGACCTTTCAAACGTAGCAAAAGCGCTATTTACAGTTGTACTGTTGAAACAGTTTCCTTTTATGAGAAAATTCTAACCGTACGAATATGTTTTAATTTCTGCAGTAATTAAATACATTTAATAATATTAAATAAATATTTTATTTAATACTTCTAATCACTAGAAAATTTAATAAAGCGTTATTTATCTAATTTCATAAACATATGGATATATAATATATTAGTTATGTTTGGTAAATAAATTTTAAAAAAAACTGACATTATATCGATCGACTTTTAACTTCATAAAATTTATAAGTAATATATGTATTTATATATTATAAATCAGGTTAATAACAGAAGCTATAGGTGAGGTATATTAAGAAATTTTACGGTAAATTTATTTTATTACATCTTATGTAAAACATATTTATTGCGAATATAAAATGTATCTATTCTGTTTTGGGTAATTGAAATCACTCACGAATCAAAAATTAAAATAAATCAATATAATTTAGTTAAGCCTAAATAAATGTAATTTATAGTATGCTGATTTAAAAAATGATTATAATCATGTATTAAGTATATATTATGAAAATACGCAAAAATATATCATTCTATATTAAAGTAATTTTATTACTTCCATTAAAATAATCTAAAGCTCATCGTCTCCCATAATAACGAGTTTTTTACTCATTATTTTTATTACCCAACGTTAACATCCATTCAATTTCATTCGTTTAATATACTTATAGCGTATTTTTATTTCTCTCGCAAAATATAGCTGGTAGAATAATTTAATAATACTCATATTTCAGCGCACTTCAAACTAATGTCTTGAACGAACTGCCCTAACTGGCGCCTCACTTTATAAGTTAAACCCATTAGTTGCTGCAAGCAAACTTTAGTTACTGGAAACTTTGTAATTTCGCACAATATGTATAAGTATATTGAAAAAGTGTTGTACAAAAAAACTTAGATACATTCAACCTTTCTAAAACTGACATATATAATAAAATGTAAATACATATTGTTTGTCGCTCGCGACATCATTTATAATTCAGCTTTTACTTTCGCCTCAATTTTGTATGAAAAATTACGGAATCGAATGCTTGTCAAAAGCGTGAATGATTGATAAATGCCAGTCTATGATTTTAGACTACGTTTGAACCTCTCTCGCTCCGTGAAATATATTGACAAGGCTGCTTCAGAATTTTATAAATATTTTATATAGGTACTATACCCATTCATGTAAATTCAATCATTTGAATTCTTTTGTATATATTTTCAAAATATTTATAAAATTTTTCATTGCGAAATAACATTTAAAAAGCGAGCGAGAGAAATTTACAACTTCTAAGAAGGAAGAACATCACTTATACGCGAGGTCATGGGTGAATAAAATAAAAATATGCATTCCTATAATATGATATGAATTTCAAATATTACATTATAACATCGTTAATATTGAGTCACAAAAGACTTTATTAAATACTATCCTACACATAAAATGTTAATAGTTATCTCATCGAAACCGACCCACCATTCCAACAAATTACGTTTGCTATTCGAACTGAAACATATAGTAAAAAAAACAAAGCTATATAGAACACGTAAAAAATGAGGCAAATAAAAAATATCTGAAATGAAAACTATGCAAACCATCCGTTCGATACTGCAGAACATATAATAGAATTCGTTCTATTTAGTCGTTTTACCTTATTTTGCCCCAGGCGGCCGGTACAACTTTGCAAAATTGCGAACGATTGCTTCGGAATTCATTAATTAAAATTGCCGGCGTTATCTTTGCGAATGCAAAGCGGTTCACGTCGCCCGTACAAAAACGCTATCGGCTAAAAACATCGGAGAGGATTGCAAAAAATAAAGGGTAAAATAGCATAATACGGCGAGCGGAGTGCAGATCGCCGAAATAAATTTCGCTATTCGTGCACAATCCATTGTTCGTCGCAATTTACCGCGAATAATTCGGCCAAAGGAAAAATCGACTTCCGTTTCCGTTTTTACCCCTTTCTGTAAGCAAATGGCGAGCCAAAGACGGCTCGAGGGCAGAAAAACGGGCGTCTCTATTTACCAGTGCCGGATGCGCGGAAAAGTTAGCCATTAGACCATTCTGTGAAGAAGAATCCGTCAAAGGGCTTACTAAAATCATTAAATTTTACCTAATGACTCGACTACAATAGTCTGATTTGCGTTTTATTTAAATTTATTTTAAGCAAATTACAGATTCCACTTCTGGTCTCATCTTTAATATCAATCATTCAAAGAAGCTTTAACAAGTCGTTGAAGAGGATAATTGAAAACCAATTAACTGAAAAAACACCCTTATTTGTGACACATACCAAAAAGAGCAGCTCCAAAGGTATATAATACGAAGTCAAACGTTTTAACATTACTGTTTCCATGAATGAGTGATTATTAATGACTTTTGAAAGTTTGTGGTTATTGTGCAATATATGATATCATGCACGATTTCTATTATTTTTCTTACACTACCTTTTATATAGCACATATTTCGTAATTTAAAATCACTTATTACCATTCGCGTGAGATCAACATTCATCATTGCGAAAAACGCTATCTTCAAAATTTTTATTTCAATTTTAAAAGTCACTCTAAATTAAATAATAGCCCAACCCCCCGCCTTTTTTACACATATGATTTAATTTCTTATCTTTGTTATTTATAGATTTTGAACTTAATTTAGGAGATAGACTAGGGTTGGCGTAGAGTGTAAAGTGGCTCCTTTTTGCTACTGTAGCGACCACACACAGATGACCACGTTTGAAAGGGTCTCTCATGGTTTAATTTACTGTGACCAAAATGATCATCTATTAATAAGGAAACAACACAATAGCATAAAAGATTTTGAACCACACAGCCCTCGTTCAAATTACATAAATAACACGAGTTTTGTTCTTATATTAAAAATTCTCCGTCATTGAGAGAATATTTCTTTGTTGCGAAACGGTTACGGATATAATAAATCAGCGATTCCCGTTGCAATGCAATACGACTTTGGACGAGGCCCATCAAACGAGTGTCGCTTTCTAAAAGCGTATACCTATTTCGTTGTTCTAAGAAGCAACTGCAGCGATTAGCGGGATGATCGCTGCATAATTGCGATTGATCAGCAAGCTTTGCAGCCCCGGACTCTGATGAAGAGAAAGCAGTCACCAGCGGGATTCAAAGTCACCTGGCAGGCGCGCCCCTAGTGACTGACGCAAAGATACGACCTGAGACTCCCAAACATGCTCATTGCAGCAAGAAAAACTACCTCCAGACACTCGCTGCAGGCATCTACAAAAATTCTGAGGATCGTCTGCTGACATCATCCCTCCGCTAACTTTTCCACCACCGCTCGGAAAAACATTTTGCTATTTATTGTCTGTCGCAACATACATATGTAAATATAATCAAATAAAACTCTAACTAGGTTCTACTAAGCGCATCACTGACTACGAAGTCACACCCCAAGGGTTCATAAACCATAAAGTATGAAAAGTCTTGACTAATACTCAAGATAATTCTAGTAAAATATCTGAATGAAAAAATTTCATAGTGTCTGATGGCAAAGTGACTTTCTCAATAAAAAAAATGTAAAAAGTATAATTTAAACAAATAGAGCTTCGGCAACATATAGCCCTTGTAAACTGGGTTGACACATGCTATGAACTTGTTGGTCTTAGCTTGTTTATTGATTAAAGTATTTCTTTGCATAGTTAATTAAACATATGTATTTATTTAATGTGTCAAATTTGCAATCGTTGCATACGTCGGCGTGACGAATACACTTATTTTACAAGTCACACAAAACTAAAACTTTTTCATAAATCATTCTTTGCGATTAGTTAATTAATTATTCATTAAAATTAATTGCGTAGATATTTTTGTCATAATTTAATTATTAAATAAATCAACATATTTACGACTAAATAAATAAAGGTATGCACTAATTTAAAATGTGTTATTAGAAGGGCTTTTTGTTGTAGTGCTCAAAATCTATGTTTTTAAATGTAAATCAGATTATTAAATCTTTGTTTCAAGAAAGTCATGTTTAATCACAAAAAATAAGACATGCGTCAGAATTTGCTGTTAAAATCAATTAAATAAAAATTACAAAAATGTAAAATATGACAGCAATAAAAAATATTCACTCAAATAATTATGAAAAATGGAAAAAAATTACAATTTCTTGCTACTTTAGAGTTACAAAAGAGTGTAAAATGTCTTACGCTTTATAATCTCTAAATAGCCGATAATAAAATTATATTAAAAAATGGTTTTCTACGTATAAATAAATTAGGTAAAAAATATGAGCTTAATAAAAAAAGAATGTACCAAGAATAAGAAATTTAATAAAAATGTCATAAAATAATGATTTTATAATATAAAAGTAGCATATTAAAATGCAAGAATGTTTGTGGCTAAAACACCCGTATATTTTCAACCAGTGAAATGTATGACACGTAGGATTCTTACACGCAATATACGTTGAAGTGCTACTGTAATGGACTAGTTTGTATCTTTAAACTATTTGAAACCCCTATGACGCCAAAGAGAAGAGTTGACCGACTACACTCAGCAACTGCAAAATAAACGATAGAACTCGACCAAAGTTGCACAAGTATAAAAGTTTTACGAGCCTCTTCCGTGAACTACAAGTTATACGCCGCGGGGGGTTTGTCTCTCTGCTTTTTTAACCACCCGCTATCCCCGAAGCGGCCATAAATTCATTTCTCTTATTCAAATACCCATGTTAAGTTATTATAATGGTGGATGGAGCTCGTCAGACGACGCGGTAAATTTTCCGTTCGGTTTAGATTTCCTGGAAAGCGGCGACTTTCGGTTCAATGGCTAAAATAAGGTTTGCGCAGATAGAAATACGTATTCTAAAAATACGAATAAATTTCGCAGTGAAAACCGAATCGAATTGTGAATTTTTAACGGTTCGAAAATATGGAAATGCTAAAGAATAGCAGTTCCGCGAGCGCAATTAACAGAAAGCGTACACCGCAGTCCGAATGTTTTGATAAAAATGGCTAAATAAATATTAGCATTTTAAAAATACACTTATTTAATACTCATGCATAAAATAAATACAGTTAACATGTATATCATGTTGTTTTTACTTCAATATTGATTTATTTATAACATGATATTGTAAATATATAAATATATTATGTCGTAGAGATTCCTCATATAATAATTTAGCTTTTGAACGTGTAATACGATATTATCTGATTAACAACTAAGGCTTTGCATTTATCTAATTTTATATATTTAGAATCATTAATAATATCAATTATTAAAATTACAAAATAAAAAAACAATTCATATTCCTAAATATTAAAAGTGGAACCTGAGCTTTATTGTTTTTTTATTTTAGAATTTACTGCTGTAGAGAACAATAAAAATAATACCATAAGATGTTCCTAATAAATATAACATGTTACATTTTTATGTAAAATTTTATTTTTACATAAAAACAAGATTTTGTGTAGCTATTTTTAAAACTTTTTTCTTGTGGGAGTAAAAATTTTCAGAAGATCAATTACACACGCCTCTTCACTAAAACCCGAAATAACGGATAAGAGAAGCTTTGTGAACGAACCCAGATAATTAATTCATAATTAGTTACGAATATAGCATACAAATACTGAACATACGTTGAATATGTGCTAATGCTTAATGTCCAGAAAATAAATAAAATATGCAATTTAGAAAGAAATTTTAATTTTCGTTCCACTTTTTTTTACCAAAATACTAAAGTCCTAAAATTTATAATAAAAAAAATTGGGTTTGAGCCTCTTCTTTTTTTATATATATTTTTTCTACTTCTATTGTAATTCCGATTCGAGCATTCAATAAAAATAATAAACAACCAGATTTTAAACTGCGTCTTTCTAAGTTAAATTTAATAAATTATTTCCTACACATGAATATTTTATTTTTAAGTAGTTTGTGAAAACAATTGTATTAAAAAATATTCAAATTAATCTAAAAAAAAAGGATCATATAAAGAAAAATAAATTGCAAATATTGATCCTGATGAACAAATATGCACTTTTTTTCACAATGATAAATAAATATAATTCTTTATATTTATGTTTTTAGATAAAATCAATTTACTTATAGTTTTTGCTTTTACACACTTTTTATACATTCGATAAATTTTGTATATATTTTTATTAATTTTTAATTTGATCTAATATTTATAAATGGAATTTTAGATACAAAATTCGCACCAAAATAAATTATTAGTATTTATTTACAAAATTGTCATTTTTACGCTCATCATTATTGAAATAATATATATATTATTCAAACTAGATGGCTCATGAAAAAGAAGCGTTCTCAAGCGCTGACATCTTGGCCGTAACGGTTAGGAATAAGGGACGCGATCGCGACTCTTTAGGGCATTTTAAATCGCCAAGAATTGCTGCATTATCAACACCGCTTCTTAGCAACTTTAAACAGTGCTTCATTGAGTAGATGCTACGCTGAGAATTTAATAAACTGTATCCCAAGGCTTTAATCAAAATGGCATCCGAACTCCCTCTGTAAGGATATTTCAAAATTTTTTTCAACAACAGAGTACTTGAATTTACTTAAATTCCTGATAATTAAGCTATATTCGAGTACGCTACGAACTAGCATATTGTACAGAACGTGAATCGCCCATAAATTATTGAAGTGACACGCGCTTCGCATAATGAAACTGAGCATCGAAAGTTTTTACGATGTCTATATAAAATCTCTCGTCATCAAAGTAAATATTTCTGCTTAAAACAGATCTGCCTCAACTGTAAGATAATTTTTCTGGGCAAGTTACTTTAGAAAATATGACAACGTGACACTTGACAATGCCGAGAGGTAGTAAATTGTCGATCGAACACATCCACAATGATTCTCAATGACTCTTACTTTAAAGCGAGTTAATCCGAATTTGTGAAAAAAGAGAAGAGGACCAAGATTGGATCCCTGTGGTACTTCAGAATGAACAAAATACAGCGAAAAAGCTAACAAGACCGTAAAACAAACTTATTCGAATGCGTTTTTAAAAGTCAGTATGCACTACATCGACCTGTATTATAAAAAAATATTTTGACACGTCATTGATAAGCACAAAAAGTTAGTGACAGAGGTAAGACGTAGACCAATCCCATGTTGTACATATGTCTACTAGCGCTTCTCGACAATGATTGTCAATATATCTGTGAAGAATTATATTAAATAAAGAAGGAACGTCAACCAGTTTTGAGTTTTTGATACACGATTCATTACATTTTTTGTGAATCGGAATGACTTTCGAACATCTTTATAAATCAGGAAATGGAGAAGTCTTAAGCGACAAATTGAAAATTAATCGAAGTGGAGCAAAGAGATTAACCTGACAGTCTTTCAATATAAAGCCAGGAAACTCCATTCTCGTGGAACTGTGCGATTTCTCAAATATAATTTTAAATATAGCCTTATAAAATATTATAGCTAGCAAAATCTAAAATTAACCTAATAAAAATAAATTGTTGTATATATATATATATGTATATATATATATCAAATTGAGAATATCATGGAACATTTAAAAAAAATATATTATATTATCAAACATCTTAATTTTTAATATGCCCGAGCTTAGTTTAAGCGCAACACAAGATACTTATTTATTTTATCTATTGCAAAATACAAGCTTTTCATTTCTTACTTTATTACTCTTTGAGGTTTGAGGAATGTTATTATGTAGTAAAAGTAGGCTCTTAATAACATTTACATGTACATACATATCAAAAACCACAACACGTGTTATTTCACCATCATCATTATTATATTACCGTGTTTATGGGCAATGTTTAATTTTGCCATTATTGAAATATATACAACACATTATTTTTATACGCGCAATCCAAAGAGGAGCTTTTTATACGCGCATTTATGCAACGTTACGTACGTATCTCGAAGCGCTAGCGCACTGCGTAAGGGCTTTATCGCAAAAATATAGCCCGAAACAAGCGTTTCCATAAAGAGAATATACTTTTTTCATATCCCCAGTAAATGACCCGAAATAAAGTTGAGCAGTGCTGTATGTGTGCTGTAGAGCCAGAGCCGCACGAGCGGTTCGGAAAAGCGGCGAGAAACCAAAGCACAACATGAAAATGTAATAAAAGGCGCGAAATGTGTTGACGCCGCCGGAAGAAGTGAAAATAAAGTTTTTCTATTCGGATGCGGAATATTTTCTTATTTTCTTAAGTTTCACCCCTGGCTTTGACTCCCTTGCTCGTTTTGCACTCGCCCACAGTGAACCGAAATCCAAGAATAATATATGTAATCGCCTTGCTAATACAACTTGGCTACAATGTGTAGCCAAAATGCACACTATAACGGAACATCTTATTCATACAACATTGTGATACATAAATAATTGATTTCTAATATACACATGCGTACATATGCTACACATACAAATGAATAGATTATTTTTGAAAATCAGTTACAGCCTAAATCAATATATATGCATATAAATTGCTGTAAATAAAAATAATGGATAAACAATTATTTCGATATTTTTTTATATGAGATATTATTATGATTTTAGATAAAATATTTAATTTATTTATTATCAATCACTTTCTAGTATTTTAAATCTAATCGTATGATTTACATGGCATTTACATAAATACATAGACTCAAGTGTTTCTTAGCGAGCAAACAAATCCTAACGATGCTAAAGACTTATTAAAACATATAATCTTTTTTAAATCATTAATTTATGCATTTTATTGTCTAATCGAAACGAAATTTCAAATTAATCATAAAACACATATTATTAAAAAATAAATTAATGTTAAGCGGAAATCTATGTCGCTTTACTCACTACCTGACTTAAATGCAACTGTGAATTTATTAAATTTTAACCATTTAACTGTAAACTATTTGATATATTTATATAAACTTAATTTTTAACAGCTGTAAAGCTTTTGTGGTACGCAGACGTGTGCATACACATCTGCGGGTTTGTGCTGCAAATCTCATTACAGATACGCTAATTGCAGTGCTGATTATTATTAGATAACCTTTAAACTCAGCGATATTTACATAAAATTAGCAAACCAGAAAAATGATTTAGGTGTGACAAATGAACTGCTAATTAGTAATTTTATATGATATCTTATCAACTTGTACATATGTATAGCGATTCCCAAAACAGTTACAAAAGAATATATTATTGCTACTATATTTATGTGTAGTAGTATTTATTACTATAAATGCATATGTCTATATTTTTTGATTAGCACGTACGTAGAGCTGTATACGACCGTACAGGTCCCCAGGTTGCAAATGGGGAAAATTATTAGGAGTCAGCTATCGTGGCGACGCGGTAGCCCCTGACAAAGAGCGCCGAGAGCAAAGAATTGACGGGTAAACTCGTAGCAAAGCTTTTCTATGACGATTTTGGGACAGCGGCAAATAAGTACAGCTCTATCTAGATGGAATCGTCATTTCCTCTAGAGTAAACAAGACTCAAATGAAATTAAAAACATATAGAATAAGGCAATTTTGAAATTAAATAATATAAATCTGTGGAGATTTTTATTAACATTAAAAGGTAACTTGTCTAGGCTAAGGTAACTCTGAGATCAAATTCCTCATAGGAGCAGCAGCATTAATTGGTACTGTTGCAATGTTTAAGATAATCGACATAGATAAGGATTAGAAAAAACCATTCATAAGTGGAATTGTATCAAGAGTGGCGTTGAAACTGTGGTACAAAATATTAGGGTAAACCACTGTACTAATACTCGAGAACAACCACAGTATAACAACTATCATGACTGATTTAATTAACAACGTGGTCGCCAATGTATGAAATTAGACATTGCACTGAAAGAAAAAGAAAAAAATATATTCAGAAATTGGAATTTTAAAAAAAAACATTTAAATTTCTCAAGAAATGATAAGACATAATTTTTTATTCATCTTGAGAAACACTCATCAAAAACCCAATTATGATAACATAAAAGCGTGAACCTTATCAGTATGACGTAAGAATGCTGATAAATGCAGATATTTTGAGCCAAATGATAATTTCAAATTATAACAGGAATAATAATTTAATTTTACCAAATTTACACAAATATTTGGAAAAGAGTATATAATCATTGTTACATCCTGCACCAATAAAACTAGTGAAATAATTGCATTTCCTTGAAACACATCATTGTTGAAATTAATCATCTGACGTCAGGCGAGAAAAATATTCAATAAAGAGAAGAGCTCAGGATGTAGAAAATATTAAGAAAAATAACCGCCGAATTGGAAGCAGTTTCTTTAAATGTCTTTATTGATTTTTTTAATAACCTTTATTAAATTACACAAAGATTACATATCAAATATTTGCGTTAAAAATATTTAAAAAAATATTTTAAAAAATTAAAAATATACTAATAATTATTTTTTTAAATTATAACTATTATGTTAAATATTTTGACAAAATTGAAATTATTTTTATTTTGTAATCTGGATCCTTAATTATCACAAATGTTTATTGTTGTAATTTTTCTCTAATTAGAATCTGGTTTTGCCCCACTGTGTCTCCGTGCGAGCGAGACAGCTTCGTTCTTTGGCGAACTTCGGACGAATTCAGTTATGGCGCGCCGTTAACCTCTTCAAAAGCGACGTCGGCGGAATTTCAAACAAAACGATAAAAAATATTTCGCCAAGGCTTCCTTCTTCATTACCGGTGTAGCTGGCATAGCCGCGCTACGCCGTAGCCACGCTATCACGTACCACCGAAAGCGATAAAAGTGTCACGCGCCAAAATATCGAATATTGCCGCTCGCACACATTATCGCATTCGTTTCGGCTTTTTTGCGGAAATAAACGCTAAATTATGGCCGCGTTATTGTAACGTCGCCAAAGTTTTGCTGGCGATAAAAAATGAAATGTGAATGTATGTGTGGAAAGGCGACCGGATAATTATTTAACTTGATGCGTGTTAAAAGCGCGTAAATTACGCTCGTAACCGTATGTTATAATGCACGTCGATAAAGTTCAAAACGAGTTTCTGAACGTCGGTTAAATGATTTAAAACGCTTTTGCAGTAGTTAAAGTCGCTTTAAAGTTTAACTATGGCTAGTATAATGTGTGCCGTTGACGGGTAAAGCGGCTCTATAAAACTGCCAATAACACTCCCAAAAGTGTACCTAACGTTAGCTCAAGTTAACAATAACTATATATAAATTTAAATAAAAACTAATACAAAAGAAACTAAAAATCATAACAATTGTTATTTAAAATAATCACATCGGATATTTTATAAATCTATTACAATAATCAAATTTTTAAATTTAACTTTTTTGTTTTAAATCCATCACTGAATATTATTAAAATACTTTGTTAAAAAAAATACTAATGTAATGAAGCTAATATCAAACGTAGTCTTATAGCATTTTTGTACAATTGTATATTTTTAAAATCTCAAGCACTATTTTTAATAATATAGATACTGTATCAAAATATTAAAATAATAAAGCATTCATTTAACGTATTTTATGTATAAGTTTATATTGCATGTAATTTGATTCCATTATTACGTAGTTTCACCTGCGGAAGTCGACAAACTAATACATAGCTGGCAGGGGCGGGCGGTGAAATACTTTCCCACTCGACTCCTCGCGTGTTAAGTGACGTGAGTGAATGAGAGATACGGGCATGCTGACCGTATGCTCATATCTCTAAATCAGGGCTTCTTAAACTATGGGTCGCGATGCCAAATGGGGTCGCGTGATTTTAATGTCAAATATTTAAATACATCAATTTAAATTCAATGTATTTTCAAGCTGCTCATTATGATTATATAACTTTTACTCGCTGCATTATTCATCGGGAGGCCCTTGCAGCAAAAAAATTAGCACCAGAATCGAACGATGTGCTTTAGGATGCTGTTAAGATTATAAATTTTAATAAGAGCCATGCTCTTAACAGCCGATTTTTTTCAAATCTCTGTAAGGATACGGATTGCCACTAGAGTCTCCAATTCGAGTAATCGAGTACTCGATACTCGAGTATTTTTGTCTATTTTTCAAGTACTTGATAATCGAGTATTTTGAAAATTACTCGATTAATACTCGAAATTAAAATTTTTTTAAATATTTCAGAAACAAAAATAACTTTAAGTCGGTCCGGTAAAGGTTAACGTCTTGCTTTTATTTGGCGTTTATGCCCGAAGTCCCGAGTTAGAGCGGTTACTATCAGGTATAATTTTTTCATAGTTCCATAGTTGCATAGTTCCGGTCGTCGGCTATGTTAGTGGGTACGACGGAGAAATTTCTTTTGTGTTTTCTGTTCGACAGTCCCGACTTATCTAATTTATGGCAATGAACAATATGAAATATCAACAAAAAAAAATTTAGGTTTTATGACTATGCAGTTGTAGCGTAAAGTGTTGTCAATTGTTTATACTGATCCCTCAGCTTAAAATATAAATCAATACAATTGTGTGTTTTAAAGGCATTTAAAGTAAAGTCAGTTCTTTGCAAACCGTTTAGTTCTAGAGTGAAAGGGATTCACCCAAATACATCTTCGAAGGATATAGATTTAAATTCTTCGCATTAATCAGGAGTAGAATATTGTATATTGTTAAGAAAAAAAATCTATTCAAGAAGAATTACAAAATACTATTTTGTCAATAGTCGAAAGAAATAAGAGAAAAGCAGAGAAGGGAATGAAAGAAGAGAACATAAAAAGATAGTTTAAAAAATTTTGTATCTATAAAAAGCGAACAGATATAAATTAGAAGCCTTATCCAACGCGTTAATGACAATAAGACCAACATCAACAGCAACGGAAAGGGTTTTTTCCATAACGGGAATAATAAAACCAAAGGTTAGCAGTAATATTAAATTCCAGACACTTTTTGCATTATTGTTTTTAAAAAGTATGTTCGTGAAGTTAAAATAATTGTAAAAATTAACATACTAAGTATTTTATTTATTTATTTATATGTGCACGAATTTGAATAATAGCTATTTTGGTCCATTTGGTAAATACTCGAAAGTACTCGAGTATTCGAGTATTTTAAAATTTTTATATTCGATACTCGAGTAGTTGATGGTTCGAGTAATTGGAGACTCTAATTGCCACTATACAAATTTATTATTACATGCAGAAGTAAGATGGATATCAAAAAGTCAAAGTGTAAGATTATTGTTATTAAAAGATGAAATTGAAATATTTTTAACCGAACAAAAATGTTATCTTGCTGCTTTTTTTCAAAATGACCTATGGCTATTCAAGCTGCGTTATCTGCCAGATATTTTAGAGAAATTAAGCGATCTGAACTTGTCTCTTCAAGGAAACAATTGCTATACATTTACTTCGAATAAAAAAATTGAAAGTGTTATTAAAAATATCAACATTTGGAAAAGTAGGGTAGAAAAGGATTCGAAATGTTTTCTAGTATCGACAATCGAGAAAAATCATTGTAAAACTTTTTTGCGCTAGAAACACAGTTTCGTAAATATTTTATGTTAAATATTGATTTCAAAGACTTATCTTTGATTCAAAAAAACATTTTTGATTGGCTTGAGTGAGATTGATCACCTGCCATATAAAGCTCAAGAGGAATTTGCTGCACCTAACCTAACAGGAGCATTTATTGAATGCGTTATTTTTGATACAGCCAACCTAATGAATTTTTACAGCTAGTATTTATGTATTTTTGTTATAGTCTATCTTATGTTTTATATGTCTACTTTTGATGGAATGAAACTTAAATATTTTTTTGATACAAAAAATCTTGCAGCCATTTTAAAAAGTGGATAGAAGTTTTCGTCAATTATCGTGCTAGCGAAAAAATATACTTAATCCCTTTACATTGCTGGATTACGCACTAACCCAAACCACGTTTGTTAATAGCACAAAAAACGCATTCACTATTACTAATGGTACTAAAAAAGCACATTTTAAAATCTTGGCTCTGTAAGTTTTACTTAAGCTACTTATAACCCTGTTTTCATGTATTTAATATTTATTGTAAAATTAACACGTCATTTACAAGTAGTTGCTAAATACAACATAATATTTACTCGTTTAATACGTGTTACTCTATATACAATAATTAATGCTTTCTCAGTCAAAGTAACACGCCAAAATTATATTGAAACGCGTAAGCTAATTAATACGGTTTCGCAGCACAGCGGGGCGCAATCCAAAATATACTAATTAAATGGCATTGCCTTAACACTGATATTAACACTAAGAATTCTGATTTAAGACATTTTTGGAACAAGACTCCTTTGATGAACTGAGTTCCGAGATTTGTATTTATGCGACTTCATAACAATATAAATGTTCAGCCCGTGTTTTATATATCTACCCTAACATTGATTTTGCTACGATTATTTTAATAACCCCCGGAAATCCATACTTAATTAATTTCAAGATTTCATGAAAAATTTTATACACAAATTAACTTAGGCGACGTCGAACGTGTTAAAGGTGCAAGTCGTCTATAGAGCGGCAGGGATTTGCATTCGGAATGTGAGGCTCAGTTCACGTACTTCCCGGATCGTTACTGGCGCATCAGCTGAAGAACTGCACAAAAGACAACTTTTATATACATATGTATATCGAACAGGCAAATGGTATCGGAAAATAGGGGTATTTGTTTTTATTTAGACAGTGCGCTTTAATGGAAACGGAACCCAATACACTCAGAGGGCGCGACTTACGGCCGCTCTGTTTGCACTCGTGTTCGATATTAACAAAACAAAAGGGAATAGCAAACAAAATATCTGATATTGAAACTGTGATTTGTTGTGTGCTTTGTTCTGAAATAACAGCAAATAAAAACACCGTCGCAAATTCGCGTTTGATCATGCGAGCACTTTTCACTCGCTCGCCGTATTTAATATGTACATACGAGGAATAGAAAGATACATAAAATATATCAAGCACTTTTATTGGATTGACTTCTAACACCTTCAAAACACACATTTATTTAGCTTTAAATGTGCTTAGGAGTTTATTCATTCCTCATAATTTCACAGACTGCAAAACTTCTAATAACAGTCACATATAAAAAGTTCTACAAGAATTATGAATCATACATCTGCTCCTTAAATAAATAAACTACGATACTCTTAATTATATTTTACATCATATTAAGAAGATCACGGTTAATATTTATATATATATATATATATATATATATATATATATATATATATATATATATATATATATATATATATATATATATATATATATATATATATATATATATATATATATATATATATATATATATATATATATATATATATATATAAATTATATATATATTCTGGTACAAGATTATTTTTCAATAACACTTTTCTCATGATTTTAAATCATTCGCTCTTTGAACATGAAAATTTACCCGATAGCGAATCAGGAATACATTCAAATAACCAAAGCTTTATTGGCTGGATAAATTTCAATTTTTTCCCCACATTGACTGATGCACGTCGAGCGTGAAATAGCAAGTCTGAACAAATCGAACCAATGGATAATTTCACGCTACGGTCCGTCGCAGCAAAACGAGGCAGTTAAGTCCGAAACGGGAAGCACGTAGTATGTAGTATATATCTATACAATGTGTGTATGTTTGAACCGAAACGGTAACCATATCGGTTGTGAAAAGTCAACTGACCTACTTTTGACCCAAGACGTTAACAATTTTCCGAGCAACAACAAATTGCGAGCATTTCCCGCGAGCTTTGTATAATATAACAAATCGCCTTAAATTCTATATCTGTAATTGGAAATTAAGTGAATAATAAATTTAAATTATAAGTATCAAAAAATTATATATTTTGGCGAATTATCTGAATTAATATTATTATTTGCAGATAACTAAAAATAAATATTGAAAGCAATAAAAATAATCACGCATCACAGTCTATATTTATAATTAATTATTGCGAAAAAGAGAGTCGTCGTTCTAAGAACTTTAGCCTTCAGAACGATAGAAAAATGTGGTGCTTATAGGGTTATGTTCAATTTATAGTTTTTATACCTATATTTGTATACATATTATATAGTACAAATACTATATTTTTATTTTTGTAAATGTGATCTTTCTTGTTCACATATACTCTTCTATTTCAATCACGCACAAAACCGAGCAATAAAGAGGCGTATATATGTCACGTTTTTATATTTTACACCTTTTTATGGAACGACTAATTCCACAAATTATTATCTTACCACCAAATTAAATTTATTATATATATTTTTTATATTATTAAAATATCAGTAAATGGCAAATAAGATTAAAAATATAATAATATTTTTTTCTAAAAGTATTTTAAAATATTATTAAGCAGAAACACTATTCCTCATTGTTTCAACTATTTTTTAACATAATAGTTAAAAATATTGCTACAGTTAGGTAACAGTAAACTCACGCGTCATAATCTTTCGGGTGAATCTTAAACAGTGCTGAATTTTTAAATAGCTAATGAATATAAAGCATTAAATTAATACTTGAAAATACAATCTTTTCATAAGCAAAATATATTTTTAAGTATAAAAATGTTTTTATATATGAAAATTTTGTGATATATTATAAAAAAGTGAAGAACTAGTTTAGAAATTGCTATAAATTACATACAAGTGTATGTAATTTATATTATAAGGTTCTTAATATCTATTAAAAACCTAATTTATAACACTAATAATTTTTAAGCTAATCTGTGTCAAGTTTTTTGGCATATACAATAGTGTTCAAAAAATCCTTAGTCCTTTCAAAAATCATGAATAATTCTAGATAAATCTGTAATATTTGATTGGCTTTGCCAGAGCAAAAAAGTCTTTCAGGCAGTTAGAATAATCGTTCTGAAGTAATCTTAACGCTTTAATACTAACATATAAATTTGTTTGAATGAACCTGTATTTTTTATTTAAACTATTTTCTAATAATAACAAATATTTGCAAACATCTAAATGTGTCCAATAAGCTGGGACTGATTCTACGAATTGGTATTTGTGAAATATTTGACTAAATTTATGAATTTCATAACCATTTATATCTCCATCATACTATATTACAAACTAACACGTATGAAATAGGTCAGTTGACACTAAAGCTCGATTAAAATTGAGTGATACTACGAATGAGTATTTACAAAAGATTTGACAAATATATGTATATATAAGTTAATTACGCTTACGAGAAGCTTAGCGAAAAGGGTATACTAAGTCGCATAATCCGTTATTGACCGAATAAATGGCAATCTATACAAAAACTGTGCTGTTTTAGATTGAAAAAGAATGACGCTCTCTGATGATAGTAAAATAAATACATACATGTTAGATGGAGTGCACAGTATTCGTCGTCACAACGAAAATATACCCAAGCAAAACCAAGAGAGTCGAATTATATGGGGGTGCTTCTCATATTCCGTAATGGAAGTTATCCACTTCACTGACAGAATAATGAAAATGGTGGATTGAAAAACAGACCTTATTTTTTTTTCATCAATTCGATTTTAAAGCACGTAGGCAAAAATATTAATAAAATATTAATAAAAAAACATTTATGAAACTGCAGTCCAAATTTTAGCTCACGTGCTTTAAAATAGAATTGATTGAAATTAGACACATAATTTTACATATACTATAAAAACACTTTTTATAGCTTAATAAAATATTATTAAATATTATCTCAGTGAAATATTCACTAACAACAAGGTATATAAATATACTGTAAACACACTATAATATATGTATTTATGTTAAAATAAGCCATTCAAATATTTTTTAAGTAAATATTTTCACTCACAGGCACTGTTTTACCATCGACGAAAAATTGCCTCAGTAAGAATGCGACATTGACAAAATTTCATTTATCGAAGTTTTTCACTGGCGTGTGAAATTCGACACTGTCGTCAAAAGATTTCGCATTGCCAACGTTCATGCGTAAAACAAGAGTTAGGCGCAAATACAAAATTTTCTCCCAAATGAAATATGACAGCGCGTCACATTACAGGTAATCGCCGGGAATATTCGCCAACAGGACATCAAAGGACCCTCCTTCTGGCTCATATCTACCGAATAAATTTCTCGTCATGAATCGATTAAGCGACAAACGACTGTCGTTTGTCAGCTTGTCATTTCCCAGTACATCGTGTCATTTTATATCCTTACGTGCGCGGCCGCAATAGTTTTTACTACAGTTTTATTATTCGAGTGGCCATTTCTTATTCACGCTCACACACAAAAAGGGTCTGAAACAAGTGCGGAATTATAGATATCGCTTCTGAAAAATTCAAAAGGCATTACCTGCCACGGCCATCGCCCGAATGATGCATCTTTCCCTCCGACTATACGCGTTTCTGGTCTCGAGAACATGGCAGGCACTCCGCATTCTAGACAGTGAAAAAACAACTTAGTTTAAATAATATATTATATAGCATAGTATTAGTCTAAAATAATCAATATATAAATAACGTTAACCACAATGAACTATGTATATATTTTATCAAAATATTTCAATTAAATACAAATAAATTTCTATATTTTTTGCTTACTAATAAATTTAAAATATACCTATATCTTTGGTTGCAGCAGTCGTCATTATGGAACCTAAAGATGAAGGCGGATTGGGAGCTCCATTGTAGTTCACTGGTGCTACCGTCGATTGAACGCTCGACTGGTATCCAGATGATACATATCTTGTAGTAGTTGAAGGGGAAGGCGTTGAAGTCGGCGTGGGAATCGTCGATAGTTTCATCGGTTTATAATTCAAGGGTTTCGCCGTGTAAGGTTTCGGATGTGGCGAAGTCTTCATTGTGATCGGCTTTGGAGTGGTGGTTGTAAACTTCTTGGTAGGTTTTGGCCTTCCAGTGGAAGGTTTCTCCCACGATGCTGGTCTTGGTTTTGTTATAAAGTTTGCTTCGGTTGTCGCTTGCCAGTGTACAGTATTTACACTAACGCCTGGTCTCGCTGACCAGGCACCTATAAAAATTAAAAAATATATATTTATAAACATAGATTTACATAAAACAAGTTTTTATGCTTAAGTTAATATATAAATAACATTTTCATAAACTATTTTTTCGGTATACATTCATAACAATTTAAATAAACTTAATTTAAAGAAGCAAATACATATTCAATATAAGATCGTGTCAATTATTTTATATATATATATATAAATTAATAAAAACAATATTATAAACATTGTAAAGAAGATATTAAAAGTTTCTTTTGACTACTTGTATCTTAAAAATAAATAAATAAAATATTAAAATATAAGCTAAAAATTCAGTTTTTTAACACTTGTGCTAACATTGTAGATATGTTATAATGTATGTAGGTTAATAGTTAAACACAAATTAATAAAAATCTGTAAATAAATAATTAAATTTTTTTCATGCTTTAATTTATTATAGATTAAATCATTTACTTCTTATTTTTTTAAGATTTTTTTTAATATGAAAGTTATGATCACATTTTATTTAAAATAGCAATGATAATATTATTTTGTGTACTATAATTTCTTACTAGTTTTATCAATCCTAAAACACATTTGTAATAATATTTGCTGACAAATTACATTTTTAAGAAATCATCAATTTTTTATATTGAAAAAATCACAGGTTTTTAAAACTTGTGTAAATTATGTATTTATTTTAATAGGCTAAATCACAACTTAATAAAGCAATAGACTTCTTTAAAAATGTATGTTTGCTAAGTATTTTTTTTATTCACCATTTTTTAACTGTTATGCTTTATGCAGCTTAATAGTTGTATATAAAATGCCGAAATTATCAATATTTAGTATATATGACATGTCACAAAAAATAATAACAAAATAATTATATATCATTAACATAAAATAATAAATTTTCTAAATCACTTTTTTTAAATCACAAAAAAATCAATCAGTAAATAATCACAAAATATAATATTAAAACCCCTTTTTCCATTATATAAATTTTAATTTTAATTAACATATTAAAGTGTATCGTAACTGATTAATTGTGATAATATCTTATTTTAATAAAATAATCAACTATTTAATATAGATTATTTTTTAAAGAAATAAATTGATGATATATTACTTAAATAAATCTTGTGTTTAATAAGTCACTTTTTTTTATTTTAGTCAGTAATAATTAAACGGACAGTAATTAGAACAAATGTTTAATTACCTAAATACGTGGTCATTTATTACACAGTTTCAGTTTGACTTTTTATCAAATGGTAGTTATATTTTGACTAAATGTTGCTATTTTAACAAAAAATGACAGTATACTTTGCTTTAAATTAAATAAATTATTTGAATACTGTGATAAAATGTATCTGACCATTTGATAATAATATTACAAATCATTTTATTTTTAAGTTTTTAACTGTTTATTTACTACTGCATTAATATTCTAAATTAATATGCACGCATTTACTTTTTATTTGTCTGGCAAATAAAATAGTATTATTTTTCAAGTTTTCTAATAATTTAGAATTGCTATATTATATATACTCTTTGTTGCTTTTTTCACCAGTACAATGCTAGTTTCGTGTATAAATAATTAAAAAAAACTAAATATTTGCAGCGTTGTTTCGTTTTTCTTCCGCAAACCCATGATTTTGTTGTTCAGATATATCAGACACCCTTGTTATTTATTAACGCTCTTCTTTTAGCTGAATTAATTATCAGATAAATTCTACGAATTATAAATATTTATTGAATCCTATTTTAAACCTAAATATTATTTAAAAACAATATGTTGCATGTTACGAAAATTCTACATTAGAATAAAACATAAAATATTTAAATGTATTTAATACACAAAACAATTAAATTTAGACATATTGTTCCTCTCGCGCTAAATAAATTAACATGTTTATTTATAAGACATATAGCCTTCAAAAGTTAAATTTCATGCACGCACACATTACGCATGAATTTTATATAAGAGATGTATGTATATTGCGGTGAATTTTTTTTTTGCCCTGTTGAAACACAATAAACCCAACCGTAAAAAATAAAGTAGTACAATAAATTTAACATTAATTTAAAAGTTTAACACCATACTGAATTTATTTTGATATAAATATTAATTTTTACCTAATCCAATACTGGCTTGCGGCTCAATGTCGTTGATGGTTATGGAAGCGGCGGGTCTCGCCGTTCCCCTCTGAGGACCCGAATTGGGTCCTCCTACAAGACTAGGACTAGATGAAATTTTATTACTTGGACTAGTGGCCAAGAGTGGACGGTGGCTCATGTTTCCTGGACTAGTGGCTGAGAGAGGTCTTTGATAATTAACATTAAAATTATTTAAATTGCTAGGTTTCGGCCCCATCTGTGGCTCTGGATTCGGTCTCGATTGAATATGAGAGTTGCCATCTGTCGGCTTTGTTACGAACGTCGGCCTCTGGGATGGAGGCTTGCTTGGAGGTGGTTTCGTTTCGTTTTTGTTCGGCTCTGTGCTGCTAGATGGCTCTCGCGTATGACTTTGCTGATATTGTGGCCTGTACGGTCTTGTCGCAGAGGATATCGGCCTATAGCTGGTTACTGAAAAATAAAAATAAAAATATTTTAATAACATATAGTACTAACAAATATCCACATTATTTTTTTAATCAGTTTTTTTATGGTATTATTCATAATACAGATTTATTCCAATCCAAAATTTGAAAAAATTCGAAGCATTATGATTATAAAACGTATAATTTTTAATAATGCATTTAATTTACTTGCTTTGAAAGTAAAAACAAATTACTGTAAATTTATATTTTTATTTAATAAAACAATATCCGTTGTATTAATGGAAATATTTTCGTATAGTCTCAGTTTAAAAGGCAAAGGTTCATTAGCAAGTTCCTCAATTATTCTGTTAAAACAACGTACTTTGGTATGATTTAATATAATTAATCCATCCATCTGTAATTATTATTAAGCTTACATCACGATTTTAAAACAAAAATACTACATACTTCTAGCACAAAAGACCAGCAGTATAGTCGATCAAAATACCAGGAATGCCTCAGTTCGAATCCCATATGCACTCGAGTATTTTCTCAAATTTCAATCGTTTCTGGGAGATCGAAACTGGTCAATATTATATAATTCAAATTCCGGTGATCGAATATGATAGATTTTCTTTTAATTTGCTGACTTAAGTTTGGTGTCTCGCCCCTTATATTTACCTAGTTGTAACGTTTTAGGCTAACATCTATCAGGTTACAACGAATGATTTACAATAAATTAATTAATAAATTCTAATAGTTTTTTTGGAGCTACGTCATTTATAGTATGTTTATTTTTAATAGTCGATGGAAAATTTATTTTTTTAACCCGTGATTGTCACATGTTAAATTTCTGCATTGTGATTAGTTGTATGCCAAAAGGGATACACCAGTACGTGTAAGATAGTATTGGTTTATCGTTTTTATGGTACGGTTGTCAATATTGTTTTTATATACCATCACTTTCAATTTAATTTAAAAACATAAAAATATTTTCTGCAAACAATGATAATAAGTTTTGTCCCAGATATACTGTGGGCTATTGAATTCTAAACATTTGATGGTGTGACTTCGCAGCCAGTAAGACGCAGGTGGAAACTAATGAGTATTTTATTAGCCAAATTTACATATTGCGACAAACTATGATTGGCAAGATCATTCATCTCCGAGTGGTGGTGGAGAAGCTGGCAGAGGGATGAAGTCAGTAGAAGGTATGGCAGCGACAGTATAGCGGAGGTGTATCTCTCTCTGATGTGGTGCTCGTATGGTGGAGTCCATCTCAGGATGTGGCGAGCCGAATCTGCTAGTCTCTTAGAGTGACTGTCTGGTCCTTATTGGAGAACAACCTTATGTACCTTTTTTTCGAGGGCCTTTGTGTTATCCCACTTATTGATGAATGATAAATTTTGGTCAATGAATGTTATTATATATTTATATTTTTTTATTAAATAGTTATTAGCTATTTTTTTAATAAATATTGTGCAATTTTTATTTTACTTATATTTTTAATGTGTAGGATGGTTCATTGGTAAATAATATAGAGATAAAACAGATTTTTTAAATAAATCATTCATTTTAAAGCAATAGGGTATAGAAAATGCTCACTCAAAATACGATATTGGTACGGAGGCGTACCAAATAGTGCAATTTTAGCTGCCTAAGAGCTCAAAATCAACCCGTATACGATTTGTCAAAGTTTCTGGCCATCGAAAATATAAAAAGGTTTTTGGGAATAGACGTGAATTTCAGACGACTACACATTTGGCACGTACACTTCAAGGATACTCGAAACATTATCAATAAAATGTATGATATTTTTATATTAAACTACCATTTCTTAAGTATATAGAAGTATACTTGTTTATGTAGTGCTAATTTTTTTTTTTAATTAAAGAAAATGGCAAAAGCGTACCGCGATTGCACAAAATTTTTCTTTTGCGTTTTTGACTGCCAAGAATTATATTAAATTTATATAAACTGTTTTATATTTAGACTTTATTTAACAATGTTCTAAAATGTAAGAAACGCAAGATGCATATGAAATTCGCTCCACAACAGTCTCTGGTTTAGATTTTTCGGTACTTGCGCAGTGTTCTGAATATTCAGTGCATCTGGCAGCTCATCTTGAGATAATATTTTTTATAATTTATATACAATAGTAATATTTTGCAATTAAAATTGCGATATTTTCATTAATAAATTATACAAAATATTTCTTACTACGCTACTTAATGTACTTCAAATTTGTTTATAAATATTATTTTCTCATAGGTAAGAGAAAATATCTTCCCAGCCAGTTAGTTTGTTATGTGTAAGCATTTCCAATGGTCCATATCGCACAAGGGCCAATGTTTACCAAGTCGTGCGTTCAGCCCACATTCTACAAACGTGATGTTTATTTTATGCCTTCTGGTGTTTATGGGGTTAAAGGAAAGTATTTTCTATTGTACAAAACGACTGTTATCTTAATAAGAAAGTCGTAGAAAGAGACATCTAAAAAATAATAGTTGAAACATATTTTTATTACATAAATTTATGAGGCGTGAAAATTAATCGACGGTACTATCTAAATGCTGCTACATTACAAAAAGTCGCCACAGCTTTTGCTACTTAAAATAAAAAAGCTTGAATTGTGTTTTTAATATTTACATTAAAATTCAACACATTTATATTATGGTAAAAATGATTATGAAAAATTTACAATAAAAAACTAAATAAATATCCTAAGTTTATGTATAAGATACATTTATCTATAACTTTACTATTCATTTCATACTAGTAAAAATAATATCGTAAGAGGATTAAACTCGAGTCTCAAAAATTCAAAACTCTTATTATAATCAAACTAAATAAAATAAATAATTATGGAATCAATATTTATATATATATACATATAAAAAAAATCGAAAAATACTTTTATGAAAAATTATTCCTTGAATTTCAAATGCATATTTTCCCTTATTTAGATTTATTAGACAATCTTCGTGGATTGCATGTTTTTCTTATTTTCTACCTTAAATTCGGAAGTTCAACTCTATAGGTGTTACAGTAGAAATTTCCTGACAGTAAACCCATAAATAAACTTAATGGCGCTGTTACCAAGTCATTTCACGGTGCTGTTTAATTTTATGGTGCGTTTCTTTTACTTTACTCACTGGTAGTAGGACGATCGGTGATGATGGTAGTCGGTGGTAATTCCTGTCCATCGGCGAGAGCACAACAAGAGCCGAACATGAAACCGTCAACGCAGACGCCCACGTGTCGGCCTGACACTCGATTGCAGTCTTGCACAAACATGCAGGTGCCTCGAGTGCTTCCAACTACGCAGGGTTTTCTTGATATTTGGTAACCTGGAACAATTAAAATAAACTTCATATACTTTGAATGAGAAGACGTTTATAAAAAGAAATGCAAAATATACGTAGATCAGTCTAATAGAACTTTATTTCCCAATGATATATCACTTTATCTATTAACCACTTACTTCCCGTGGTGAAAAAAGTGTATCAAATATCTAGCAGACGAGCTTACTTTTGTATGTGAGTCTTGATCTTAGAAGATTGCACACCAGCGAGATAAATTAAAAGTTTTTCCTGAATCTGAATATCGACGTATTTTATAACAAATTTAAACATTGTTGATATTGTTACATGATTTAAATTTATTTTTTAATAAAAATTTAAACAGTCGGTATACGTAAAATTAAAGTAAAATTTTCCTTATCTCACGGATGAATATTGTGATGATTAATTAAAATCGAGCTAGGTCGTGTATATCTAGTATTGAAAGTTCTCTAATAATTATCTAATACAACTTATAGAGAATATCTTATTTGTATAAAAAAAAATGAGTACGTTTTTTGTGAAATCTGTGTTAGTGCAAACCTGAACTCCACATTTCAGTATTTAAAAAAATTAGAGCACAAAATTTACGATTGCAGAAGTTTTAACAAGTAAACAATTCATAAAAAAATGCATGTTTTATGAACTTCTTATAAAAAATGCCAACTATGGCCAATAAAAACATTTATGAAATTTCAAGATATTTATTAAATATCTACATATGTTGTAGATAATTTAAAAAAAATGAGAAACTAAACAGTGCATAGACACATAAAAACATTGGGAAGGCTTGGAGATAATGAGTATGGGTTCCTTAGGAATTGAGCAAATAAATTAAGTCATTCAAAGAGCTTCTGAATCTTAAAGATGACCGCCTTTTTTCGATCATTTGCTAACTGAAGATAAGAAATATATGTTGTACGACAACAATCGTTGTTAAAGACAGTGGATATCTAAAATATTAGGTATTAAAAAATCTACTGATGAGCTACCTTAGCTCATATAGAATATGGTATATGTATTAAAAAATATATTATTATAGTATAATTAAGATAATTAACAAAATATAAAAATTACGATCACGTCCTCTTCTAATGCACGTTAGATCCAGAACGTCCGCATCAACCGACTTGCTTATGACTGTTACCATCCGGATGCTTAATTAGCTGGAATTGCTTATTGATCAGTTTAATGGTATCTACAAGGAGCTTTGTATCATTTAATTTGAATATTTGTTTTTTAGTACTATGTAATATTTTTTTATCTTACTTGTATGTATTATATTTTTTGTCTGTTGCTATAATACAATGCTTGTTTTTTGACTATCGTGTTGCATCAGGGTAACCTGTCATGATAGTTTTTATTTAATTTAAATAAATATATATAGCAAAACCAATAATAAAGCAGACTAATTACCTCATAAGCTTTCTTGATTGTTATGAATCATTTTTTAAATAAAAACCATGACCTAAATAAAAGTAAATAAATAATTGTGTATTATAAATGCATTAAAAAGTTCATTAATACAACAACAACAATTACACGATAAGCCGATAAAGAATGCCATTAAACAATTTGATTATTTATATTTCTGGTCAGTTAAATTATTATCAATACTATATACATAATAGCGATTTAAAACCAGAAGTCAATCGTAAACGTATTTTATAGTTTTAAACGAGCAAAATATCAAAGATATAAATGTATAATTTTACAGCTACACATCATAAACACTATAATTTTGAATCATATATTTTATTGTTTAATTATATTATCAACAAACATCTAACGGTTAATTTTCACTGCGTTATTATTGCATTGTAAAATAATATTATATGACATTGCTTAATTATGCAGCAGTTTCCGTTTAATTAATCTGACGTTAATGTTGGTGGTCCTAAATATCACATTGAGTTGTATCGTACGTACTGTTTAACGTAAAAAGTGACAGGAAATAAAAAAGTGATAAACTGCTAAAACCCGTTCGTTTTATCGGAAGGACTTAATTGAAATCACTGGCCACATTCTGCAAGGGGTCTCAAACCTCTTGGGTATTAGCGATTGTTTCGATTTATGACTGCGATAAATTCGGGTCATATTGAACAACGGTAGCTGTTTTGCAATATTTCGATTTATTAATATTTTACAAAAAAAATGTAATAATATAATTTAGGTCGATTTGGATGAATGGGGCGACGAGAATCTGTAATATTCTCACGGCAATAAACGAATAAACCAGACCAGAACAAATTTGGGTGGTCAACTTTTTGATAGCCAATATTGGTAAAAGAGACGTAGGCGTTGTCATTTAGTATATGAGTATTTTAATTAATTAAAATATTTATTTAGAATAGTATATATCGCATAAAAAATAACCTGATTTTTCATACATCAATAGAAAGTCTCTATCTATGTTAGATTGACCGGTCGATATTATATTATAATTCGACACCGTTATATGCTGACATTTAACTTTTAGCCAATTCGTATGAAACTTTATTGTTTGTAGTAAGTTTAAATTATATCGTACAAGTCAATGGCCTCGTTGTTGGATGGCATTAAATTATAACACATAACCAACAGCCTCCAGCGAGACATTGCAGTAAATTGGCAAAAATCAATAAGCTATCACCAACTGGCGCTGTTTACAATGATATGACCGGAAGCCTCAGGGTTGACCGCACTATAATCGAGACGATTATATCAGATCAGGTGTAATCTAATCAGAATTTATGCCATTTACACTAGACGCGTAATGGTAACATTGACACTTTCTTGTTACGCGTCGCCTTATAATTTATACAGCAGCGTTTTGCATCGCTGGCTCTGCGCTGTCAATACTGTTTTATTAATATATTATAATAAAAATCTAGATAACCGCCGACAAACAGCTCATTTAATCCTATTACTAAAACAGTCGTAATATGACACCTATGAATAAAAAACTGATTTGCAATTCAATTTTGCATATATAATCATAGCCAAAGAAGTCAATCGAGTGGAAAAATCCAATTTGTCCCATCATATAATAATGAAAGACATACTGATTTTATCATCGGACCTAAAAGCGTTTTGTGTGGATTAAAATTACCATAAGCTTTAAAATCATGATTTTATTGACCATAAAATAGATAGACAAATAAAATTGGAGCTATCGATATGAAGCACCCACAACATTTTTAATTTTTATGTTTGGTAAAACTGTAAATTTTATATGCAACCCACCTACGCAAATTTTGGTATTTCAAACATATAGGATTATTTTTTAAATTTTCTGAATCATATATGTAAAAAAAAGACATACTTGAATAAATAAAAATATGAGCTACACAATATTGAGAAACTTGCAAGATAATAAGAATAATCTATTGTACTAATAAATGCTACAGTAACAACAAATAACATTTGAAATGCAATACAATAGAAATAGATGGACAACCTATGGGTATAAAACAAAAAGATACACGCTTTTCAAACAGTCTTATTCCAAATTAATATCATTAAATTAACAAATGCCATTTTTTATGCGGACTGAGCAAATGGTATTGTCTTAACCTAAAATATAAAGAATGAAGCCAGAATGTGCAAATGACACGTCGCTATTATTTATGATTTGGGAGTTCTTGTGACAGACAGAAAGGTCTATTTTCTGATTTATAGAATAAATAAGTATTGATGATTTATGCATATTTATGCAAGTAATATTCATTTACATAAGCAATCACAAGCAAATATGTAAATATGATTTCCTCTAAGGATTTAACGACTGCAATTTAGGGCAAAATTAAGCTTTTTGGGTCAATTCAAGATTTATATTTATTTATTTATACTGCAATCAATCCAATAATGAATTATAGGTCCATTTCATGTTAATATAGATTGTATAGCTGTAGAAATATCAATCTAAAGCGAGATTTAATTTTTTTATAAGTAAGATACAGAAAAGACCGTACAAAAACAATACAAAGAAATCTTACATCATAACTTTTTTAAGTTAATATTAAGTAAAATATATTTTAAGCAATGACTGTGAGATTTTTAAAACCCAAAATTATATAGATAAGAGGTATCAGATTATGTTTAATCAATTAATAATCAAGCGTACAGAAATTTGCTTTGAATCATCTGTCATACTATTTTTTAATATTTTTTTATACGGTTTTAAATTTTGAATGATATAAGATATATTTACATTACTTTTCTTTATTATATGAGCTTTAATTTAATACATTTGTCGACTACAATAATTATAATATTTTTTGCTCATTAGTTGTAATTTATTTTCGAGCTCGCCCAATCCAATCCCCTTGAACACTCTTTCTTTCTTTCTCTCCCTACGGGTTCTGGGTTTTGTCAATTAATTTATTTTTTTACCCTAATTTCAGCAGTTGTTTTTAAGAAAGAAAGTTAAGTGAAATACAATAGATAATTTTCCTATATGAGAGAAAGCGCGAGATTGAGCGAAACCACCGAAAAGGTTCAAGAATAAAACATAATCTTAAAACACCTTATTTCTCATAATAATAGTTTATATAAAGTTTAAATATTTTCGCTTAAGATTAAAAATCTAAGTCTAATTGCTTTTCACTCGACCACATTCAATTGATTTAACTGACTATAAAAGAGGTAGGTATTAATTTAAGTCTGTACCTTTAAAAAATAGGTTACACATTTTACATATTGCAAAACATATTATTTTGCATCATAAATTGATAAATAATAAAAATCATAATTTTGAGAAAAATATTTGAGAAAATTACACTCATATATAATATAGTATTTAAAAATAGATTTCAGCTACCTATAAGATAAATAGCTATTATGAAACGAGTTTTATTTATTAGTTTTACAAGACTTGTAACATACCATTTATTAAACAATAAAATATTATATTAAAATTGTCTGGTTTATTACTAAAATGGCACTAAAAATTCAATAGCTCTTGAAAATATATTTATAAAATCATATTCTTAATTAATTAAATATTCAATAGTTAAAAGAAATTGCTATTTTTTTCACTAGACTACTTTTTATAAAATTAAAATCGCATTAGTTATTTTTTCGTTAATATATAATGTTTAAGAAAACTAATAAATCGTCGATATTAATTCTACTTATTTTATTTAGTTTGTTATTTTCAATTGTGCTTAGTTTTATATTAACTATAGTCCACTTATTTTTGATAATGTGGATTCTTCATTTTGGTGAAACCATAAAACTCTAAATACAGCCATGGCCATAATAATTGGGCCCCTTTAAAATGGTGTGTAGCTCTTTACAAGTGCAAAGTCTGACCGAAATATTTTAGCAGCTAATTTAAACCTTAATTCTAAGAACAATACAAAGAAATTTATTATTTTTAATTGTTCATTTGAGCTTTATAAAAGGATTGCAGGTCTAATTGTTCAGTCAAGTGACCGTTATGTTCAGTTGCGTGATTTGCCGTTATAATTTTTTTAATTGAATAATTTAGTTTTAATATTATATAAACATTTAAAAGGGCGAATATAATTTTATTGCATATTATTGACTGAATATATCAGAAATTAATTAACACATTATTGTTCACAACACGCTGTTCAAAATGTTTTAAAACGGTTCAATGGATGTGATTCTTGTAAATAAAAGTCAAGATCAACTGCCCCTTAAAAATAATCGAAAAATGTCTTTAAAGCTGGCTGCTGAAGTCTCTACAAGCGGGGGGCCATCGTTGAGAATAAATCTCAACAATGTGGGACTCGGGTAGTGGTTTATAGAAACGAGTGGGCCCAAAAATCTGAAGATTGGGAGAAAGTCATTAAGTCCGATGAATCCAACTTCTAGGTAGTTTTAAACTAAAATATTAAAAATTGTATTTATTAAAAAAATTCTTAAGCAATAATTTTTTTAAATAATTATACATTTTTAACATTTTTTTAAGTTTTTGCGACTTCTTGTATAGTACACATGCATCGAAGAGCTGGAAAAGAATATCTAACTGATCGCGTAGTACTTAAAGTCAAATATAATGGCGGAAGCATTATGGTCTAGGGTTGCGAGGGTAGTATGAATAGTGACATTTATATTTGAATGTTGGAATACACTTTAATGGATTACTACTGGAAAATATTTCAAAGCACAGACCACACTACCATCCGATTCAAGAAAGAAAACTCCATGCCATACTACAAAATGTTTGGCGCTTTTAGAATGGCCTACATAGTCATCAGACCAAAATATTATAGAAAATTTATGGGCAAAATTAAACGAAAAGATTGCCCAACATAATTGCAAATCCAAAATTGAGCTGCGAGAAAAATTGCAGATTGAATGGAGAAAATTAGTTGACAGTTAGCCAAAAAGGGTTGCAGCTATAATTAAAGCTAACGATAGGACGACTAAATATTAAAAATAAGCAATGGTGAAAGAGTGATTATTTTAGTTAATTATTAAGATTTTTATTATTATTTTTTAAATAACTGAAAATAAAGCGCATAACTATTTTATATTTTAAGCCTATTATTCGAAATTAACTTAAAAAAAACTATTTTGCTACTTTATTTATATATAAATATATATGTATGTACATATACACCTATGTCTGCCACAACAAGCAGATGACTTGAGGTAATTAATATATTTTAAATATAAATACCAGTTTATATATATTAATCAATAACCTCATAGTTAGAAGTAGCTGGTAAAAAATGTTCAACAAACTTTAAGATTAGTGACATATAAAAGGAAATTATTTATAAATAAAAAATTTATTTTAAAAGATTTGTTTGTATATTATAACAAATTTCGAATAGTCTTAACTATGGCACAAATCTTCTTTTAAAAAAATGCAAAATACTTTCTTATTTATGGCTTCTTTAATTAGCGTCTATATCACAACAGGACTTTCACTGTTGATTATCCTTAACATTTTTTTCTACACAATAAAATTATCTCGAACGCTCTCTGTCTTTAATTTATAAAAGCAAGTTTTTTCAAGCACTCTTCATCTCGCACGCATGCAAAATATTTGCAAACAGGTGTTTAATTTTTATACGTCACAAATAAAAATTTATGGCCCATTTGTATAAAATATGGTATACTAATTAATTTCGTTCGTTTAATTTATGACGACTATATAAAAAAAATATTCGGAGGTCTCCGCTTTGATCGATGTTAATTAATCGCTTATAATCTGTTCCATTATGTATTAGTAATGTCACAGAGAAAGTGTTTATTTCGACATATGTTTGAACAACGATTGTTCTCTTCGTCACGGAACATCTTCATACGAAACAATCCGAAATCGCGGGATTCGAACCGACAATTCCCCATTGTGAACGGAGCTTTATCGCGGTACACACCGTGAACTGCGGCAGCGATAAATCTTAATCGCGTTGCGCGATTGTTTCAATACCTATTTTAGCTAACAATCGCTCGATTATTTCATATCCGCGTTTTAAGACGATATTGAATGACTACATAAAATATAATACTTACGATTCCAGCATTAAATTTTTACGTAACTCTTTTCTCGTTGTTACAAACTCACGAAACGCGTGCTATGATGATGAATGAAGACTGAAGATCACCCCACTCAATTATATCGTACATCTCAAATTTAAACATAATCTAACACAGTATTTATAGTAGTAATATCAATGCTAATTAAACTTATAGTAATAATACTAATCGATTTTTCACTACAGAAAACAAATACAAAGCCTAGTTACCAAATAAACAAATTTTACGAAATTATGTTAAAACATATGAATAAATTGATTTATAAATATTTGAAAAAAAATATTTTACTGAATTCATAGTTCAAGAACAAAATCAAATTGTACTATTATAATTATATCTAAACTACGAATTCTGCGAATACGATCTATATTTACTATACATATATTTATGTTAGTTTTATTATATAAATAACTTTGCAAGATTTTTAAACTATATGTACCTAATAACTGTTAATAATATACTACACTAAAACCTTGTTTTTCATTATGTTAAAAAACAATTATACAATGGTTATAGTACTGCAATTATATATTTTAATGAATACATAAATAAATTTAACAAACTATCACTAACATAATACGCACTTCGTAATTGATTATTTTACTTATTCTATACCGACAAACGTGTTTATTAAGAATTTTATTACTATAATAAAATACAGTGCCCGTTTCCTGTATAGAAATATAAGAGGTCAATAATTCCATACCAATGCTTAATATTTGCTAATGTTTTAATTTTAAGTACAAATACCAAATTGTGTCACTCTCTTTGTAAAATATTATTAAACTTACATCTTTCTCTATTTTCTTTCAATATTATTAACGCTTTATTATTAGTTAGTTATTGTAAATTTATTTTTCTTTCTTGTAACCTACAACTTTTACAGGTCTTAGTCTAACTACTCTAACTCACAATTACTTTCAACCGATCATAGTTCAGCGCTATGATATTCCGGTTTTTAGATTTTCAATTCATCGTTGAGGTAATCATTTTATCTTTTATGTTCGTCCTTTTAACCTATTTTACTATTGTTTATATTTAATTAACGTTTTAGGTGCTTTGAATGCTTTTGAGCACCTGCTTATTATTCGAGATCCGAGTAAGTGCAGCTCCCTTTTTTCTGCTAATATTTGTATCTTAATTTTTAATTTTACTTTACAAATTTATATTTATACCTAAGAATTTGAAGTCTTCAATTTTTTTTACGTATCGCGTTTTACCATAACCGCTGGTTTTATTGTAGGTGAGCCAATCATGTATTCTGTTTTGGATCCATTTAATCCGTACTTAGCTGCTTTATGTACAATTTGTACATACTATTTAAACGTGTAGTTTACTTTGGATTCCAGACGATGAGCTGAAGCAGATGATGCGAAGAGAGAAGCGGCGGCTTCTGCAATCCTCGAAGGTCTAAAATTAGATCGATTAGATAGTTCAAGTTTAAGAGCTCTTGAAGTGCCTAAAGTCACCGTTAGTTGCCCACGTTCCTGTATTTACACCCATAGTCTCCTTCACACGAGATGTTGTCTTCCGCCACTTTTGCTAGAGCAGCTAATAAATAAAGTGGAGTTTTCTGTTAAACAGATTGCTGTTGGCCGCCCGATCAGATTACAAACGTGTTATCTTTTCTGAATGCGTTTGCGATGAATACCATTATTTTTTCTGATGCATGGTAATTTGGCTAT
Source organism: Plectrocnemia conspersa (assembly GCF_051122295.1). Classification (NCBI taxonomy): domain Eukaryota; kingdom Metazoa; phylum Arthropoda; class Insecta; order Trichoptera; family Polycentropodidae; genus Plectrocnemia; species Plectrocnemia conspersa. Next base: position 22,226,962 of record NW_028277176.1, read on the forward strand.
TCTTTAAAAAATGTAATTTTAACTTTGTAAGCCGGGCTTATGATTTTATAGTGTAATATTTAAATTATCAAACTGGTAAATTTGGCTAAAAGCTTTTCGACCTTTTTTAAACTTGTCGATTTTTCCTGACGTATTGAGCTCCAAAGTAGATGTTAGTAGTTGTGTCAGAGTAAATTTCTGAAGAAGTGATCGCCGAATTTATATTTTTAGTTCCCTTGAAAAGTTATTTTGGTTTTCACCCCTTTCGGTGAAACGGCCAATTGCAAAAAGGTTGTTTTTAAAAAAACATATTGCCGTTGGTCACTAGAGCAGATTACGAACGGCTATTTGGGTGGCAATATCAAATGCACGTAATTCAGCTCATTCTCCCAAAAAGGTTTTAATACCATAGTATGTTATTTTAACAAAGAAACATTTTTTGTTTTTAAACCCTACTTTTTTATTTTATTTCTTTAATTATTGGTACTACACTGGAACGCTAACGACTGTCATATATCAACAGGTGTACTATAATTTTAATTGCTTAACACATTTTATTACTACCGCTTTATTTTATGTTACAAAGGGGCAACGATTTTTAATTAATGTATTATTATAATGCTAATGAGAAGTTGTCTTTCAATCATATCTTAAAACAAAAATGTGTTATATTACCAAAATAAAACAAAATAACTAAATGCATATCATTCATTAATACGAGCAATATATTGTACAATAATTACAGATGAGATTTTAGATAGAATAGAGCAGAACCAGAAGCATAATGTGTGAAAATCAATATATTATCTATTACCAATATATCTAGCCTTTGAGTATATTAAAATGTAATATGTGATAATTCAACATAATATAATAAACTCAATAATACATATATCAGACTTTACACATTACTAATAATTATTATTTACGAAGTTAATTAAGAGGCTTTCTAAAATAGGTATATAAAAAGCTTTTAAGGTGACATTTCGATCAACGGCAAAACAATGAAAAATACACACTACATGTGCGATTTCTCTTCGGTGAAATTTCTTCCATATGTTACATTACAACAATGTCATGTCATTGCATGTCATACATGAGCGCATCAAAATTCGTCATACTTCCCCCCGTAATTACATCTCGCACATTTCCTCGTCGCATGTTCGAACAATAACGAATCGGTGAAAGTAACAGCACTTTATGGAATTGACACTGATCTATTATGTGAATACTAGGCATTGATTCATCTCCGATTGCGAGCAACGCGAAAAAAAACGACCGTCCCATAATACACGTACATTTTACAGAGCAACACGAGCGAATCTATAAATAGTCGTTGTGCGAATTGATATCACGAAGAAAATGTGTGTGTGTATGTATAATATAAACAACAAAAAATGTTCCATTAAACGTATCGGTGCAAAAACTTGCGACCGCAAGTATACAGTAACTTTTCTCACAATCAGCTGAAGCTGCCGACAAACTAACATAACACATATTTCTTAACCCATTTCCGAACAACAGACCGCAAATTGTTATCGGTGGAAGCAAAACCGGCTGTGTCTTAAAAGCAATGCACTTTATAGAATACACGTTAGTGTTCACACGATAATGTTGTTTTAAACAAAAGGCATTTAAAAATTGCTTAATTCACCACGCGATTATGCAAAAGCGTAAAAACTACTTTTGACATGTTATTTATAATGTAAGGAACTTATAAATCTAATGTGTGAATTTGTCGGCTCACATAAAATTTTAAGTAACTTCAATTACAATAAAAAAATATTTACAAACACCACAATTAAGTTTACAATTTAAAATGACTAAAAATTGATTCAAAGTATTTACTATAATTAAATTAACAATGATTTTCCACTTTTTTTAACGTTTTTATATCTGCATTTCTTATTAACAATATTAAAAAATTGTTTATAGTAATGTGTGTAAACTTGTTATTAGTAATGTATAGAATATATCATCATTTCGGGAGATCCTCAAGGATACCTGGGCTCATCCCGTTATTTATTAATGACATAAATACGGCACTTTTATTTTATATGCAAATGATTTAAAATTGTTGCGCACTACTTCTCTCTACAAAGTGATTTAAATTCTAGATGAAGATTGTTTTTCGTCTACCGCCTGCCTTTTAGTTTTGGAAAGTGCCATACTGTGTCATTTTTTCGATCCTGTTCGCTAAGTTTATTCCTACGATCTCCATAGAAACAATTTTGAAAGCAAGTGTAGATTCTCTCTATACGTAAACGACGTCTGCAATAAATCTTCCAAGATGCTCGGCTTTGTAATGAGGAAAGTTTTTACTTTGACAATCCGTCAGTTATTTGTGTGCCTCTATGACACTTTAGTTAGCAGCATTCTTGAATCAGGATCTATAATTTGTAATTCCCGAAAAAACAAAACTCCCTCTTAATAGAAATTTTTCAGAAATGATTCTTGAGATACCTTTAAGAGGATATTTTATTATTATCTGCTCTCGTATCTCAGCACATTTCTTTTAGGAGCGTAAGGACACAATTCACTGAATTCTTGCAGAAAAAATATAAATAAGTATAATTTGTTTGTGTAATATTTTTCTCTTACTTGTATTACATTTTTTGTTTATTGTAATAATACTATGTATTGCTTTTTGACCATAGTGACTTGTTATTTCAAGATGGTTTTAATTTCATTTAAATAAATAAAGATAAATATTTTTCTAAATATACTTTCATAATAAGCTGACTTTCATATTAAGCTAATTCATATTTTTCAAGCTATTCAAGTCTGTTTTTTTTATCTGCAACAATTATTTTGCTTAATGACAAAATATATTTAATTACATACACAAGCACAAACTGTACAAGTTATAAAATTACTTATTTTAATGTTTGAGAACCCTAGGGGTGTGACTTCGTACCCAGTGCGACGCTTAGTGGTACTTATTTGGAGTTTTATTGCATTATATTTACAATTTTTGCGACAGATGATAAATGGCGAGATGGTTCTTCGAGCGGTGGCGGAGAAACTGGCGGAGGAATGATGTCAGTAGATGATCTCCGGAGTTCTGATTGGTGTGGCAGCAACAGTATATTCTCCGAGTGGTGGTGGAGAAACTGGCGGTGGATGTATGCGCCAATGATCGTTTGTTTTCCGCGGGCGGCGGGAGTCTGCTAGTCTCTTTTTAAGTATCTGCCGGATTCTGCGAGTGACTGCCCTCTCCCCATCGAAATCTATGCTTAAGTATCCAGAGTTGCAAAGCTTTCTGATCAATCATAATTATGCAGCGATCATCCAGCCAATTGCTACGATCGCTTCTTAGAACGGCGATATAGGTATATGCTTGATGGGCATTGTCCAAGGTCGTACTGAATTGCAACGATAATCTTGTGGATCCGGTGGTTTATTATATCTTTAACAGTTTCGCAACAAATAAATATTCTCTCAATGACGGAGAATATTTACTGTAATTAATGAGGGTTGTGTGGTCCCAATCCTTTTCGCTATTGTCTTGTTTCGTTGTAGATGGATGATCATTTTGGTCACAGTAAATTAACGCAAGTTTTGAGACAAAGACCCTTTCAAACGTTGTCATCTATGTGCGGTCGCCATATTATCAATAACAGATTTTAAATCATGACTTAATTGTACATATAAATACTTATATTGCATCAGTAGCGATTATTTAATAGCGAGTAAAATTCTAGTTTGTAAATATGAATTGGTATAAGCCACATAAATTAAAATCTATAGATCATAAAATAACAAAATATACTTTACCACTTAACATTGTGTTAGATGGTAAAGTGAAAATTATTTTCTCTTGGAAAAAAACGCAAAATTGATTATTCTTATACTCTTAAAACGACTAATACAAAAATTTATATAGAGCCTTTTTTGTTAAAAAATAAAATTGTACTAATATTTTTAAATGCTTTATAACCACTGCATTATTATTCTACATGAAAAAAGATGCGTCTGTGCCAAATGTTTGAAAATATGCATGTTTTCTTGTAAGATTTTAATAGAGATAGGAAGTATTTGAATGGCATTTAATTTCTTACGATTTTCTTAAATACTTTAATCAACCTTATCTTTGCTTTGATAGTATCGAGAATTGGCATATTTTAAAAATGTATGGGCGCTTTCAACAGAGGTTATGCCATAAAATTTGCCAGTCAAAGAACTTCAATCATGTTTTCTCAATTATTCAAATAGGTTTTTCTTAATAATTCAAAGAGATATTTTGAGTTTGTTCAAAATATTAAAAATGTAAAGTACCATCAGCTGTTATGTGCATATTTTCATTACGATTAGCCATATATTCTATCGTAACTCGATCGAAGTAAATCGATCCGTTCTAGTCCTTTATAATATATCATCATTCTATTGAAGTTTGTTGTATATAACGATCATCTAGTTCTCTGTTTATTGATAATATAAGGATATGTAAAATAATTTACTATAATGTTTCAATCTCATACTACATATTACACATATTATTTTAATTATTAAAAATTCTAAAAAACACTGAAACGTGAAAATATAAATTCTCATATTGAGAAACCAAAATGGCATTCTTAACACATCAATGAGATAAATGTGTATTAATTAAAATAACTATGATAATAAATATATTAAAATGCATAAATAAATCTTTAAACCAAACTGATGCATTTCAAGCACGATACTAAAAAAACTAATTACAGATTTTGCATGATGCTGTAATTTTAATATTATTTTAACGCTATAAGTTCAATTTTATATAATTAATCATCATAAACGCTACAAGTTTAATTTTATTAAATTAATCATCATAAACCTTAATAAAAATTGAATATGCAGTGATATGTTGAGTTTTATATTACAAAGAAGTGAAAACAGACATTTGACCGTAGGTTTCTGGTAACGTATTAAGCCGAGAATTTTTTTAAACTGCAAATAATTATAAAACTGTGATTAGAACTAATAAATATCAGACTAGAACCATATATTTAAAATAACTGCCTTCTACTCATCCGACGTTAAATATTGTTATCATTATAAATACTATTCATATTCATAATATATTGCAATAAAATTAACTATATAACGTTACGCAATAACTGTATTATATTACATATATAACAACATAATCTCTAAACGTTTCACAAAATCGTTTAATACAATAACTCATTGTGCCATTGTTGTCATCGCTTAATTTATAGTTTAATTTTGTCGTATTGTGTGTGCGATACGTAGAAAGTCATAATCGTATGATATTATTTCCGCTAGTGATATAACGTTTTGCTTTATTTTTACGAAACGAAAAAAAGTCAAATTTGCTCATGCTAACACATCAATTTAACGATATAAAAGTTAACTGTTAGCAGTATGAATGAGGCAAGGAAAAAACAAATCGAACATAGACATATTATACACTATATGCGGTTAGACAATTTTATATTTGAGCCGATTCACACGCGATTGAAAATCGATAAATTGGGTTAAATGCTTAATTTTCAAACAAAAATAAAAGCTCGTAAATTTTGTTTAGACTATAAAATACTTTCTCTTGTGCTATGCATATAATTAAATTAATAAAAGCTACTAAATTTCGACCTAATGGGTGATTGTAAATTATCCATCTGTCACTATTTGTGCCGCGGAAAAAAATATCAAAAGAGACCCATTGAATTCATGAAATTGCCCTGCAGATATATTACTTTACTGTGGAATCTCAGATTTGGACGATATACAGTATGACTATAAAATATAGATAATGATTTTCAAATCTTAAATAATGATAAAAACACTTTTGATAAAAAAAAATAAACGGTATTCTTTTACTACGATTCTTCTTTAAATTGTATTCTAAGAAAAGGATATAATTTTTTTTTTAATTATATAATAATAAATATTTTTTGCCTACCCTGTATATAGAACATTCGCATTAAGCTATTAATCGCCAATAGATCTAACGTCCGATTGGTCTTGGTCGTTTTCAAATTAATCGGAACATTAAGATTTAGGGTGTTGATCATCAACGCAATGGGTGTTCTTCGGAAGGCTGTAAATTATTGCCGATAATTACCCCTTAGTCGGATAATAGTGAACAAAAAAATGTATAAGAGATTTGTAAGTACGTTTTAAGTGTCATGTACCTTGAGAAATTAATGGCGGCAATCAGGACATTAGCGGTAACATTTTCGTTATCTTAAAATATGAAAGGTAAACATCGCCGGATAACGGTTTCGGTAAGAAAAGAATTCGCACAAAATTCGACTCACGTCGCGAAAGGTTTTATTTAGTGGTTTTTTATCGACGTATCTTATAAAATGATTCAATTTATAAGACGTTTTCGTCTGAGTATAATTTCACAGTAGTATTGGTAATAATATCGTTGACATTTTATTATTGGAATTAACCGTAATTACAAAAAAATATGTTAAATTATTTTAATATTTGTAATAAGTTATGTATAGGTAAAATACTAAAATATCTAATAAAAACGTATGTTTAAAATTTATATAATTATTTATATTATAAATAATTAAATTATATTTTAATGTTATTCTAAGTTTCAAAATATTAAAGTACTTATATATTTGAGAAAATATTTAAAGACAATACGAATTAAGAATTATTCATGGGACTTTTTCTCAGAGTATTTGCCATCTGACTAATTTAAACGGTCGAAAATGACTCGTCGAAATTGCTCTTGAACTCCATTGTAAAAATTTTGATTCAATTCAACGTCGCCAACATAATTAACCGATTCGCTATGCTAATTTGAAAAACGAATTACCATTTATATTATGTGCAAGATGCAATGACCTCTGACTGTTTTAATATGATGCTGTTTCGTCTGGCCTCTTGGGTTTAATAAGTAACCACATAACTCTCAAGATTAATTATTTAAAATATTTAATGAATGATCATATTACCGGATTATTTTATTTTAAATTGTCATAAAATTCACAGACATATAATTTAATATATAATCCACACAATTAAACAATTTTTAAGAGAAGTGAAGAAAACTCAAGGCAAGAATGTGTTTAGTGACATATTTTATATTGTAATAAACTTATAATATCATCACTATCTAAATATAATATTTGCGTAAAAATTAATCAAACTTCATAGTCAAAAATAACCTTAAAGGTTAACGTGTTTTTAATTATCATATAAAATAACTACATGAAAAAAACTTATTTTACCGTAGGAATGTAATAAAATTAATTGAGGTTTTTCATTACAACTATAATTAGCTAATAATAAATAAATTTAGTATTTTTAATTTAAATAGGTGAAATCTGTAGTTTTGCAATGAACTGCAGTTTATCTATTAAAATTGTAAAAAATATATTTCATATGAAAATACGTACTGGTTTTTTTACACATGATATTCTTGTTATAAAAAATACAGGTCAATTTGAAGTGGCTAAATACAAGTTAACACGTTCCTGCCTTAGGGTTTTTTTGTGAATGATCATAGGATTTGTAAAATATAAGCATATAATTTGTAAAGCATGTGCCTGTTATAAATTTAATAATATATTTAATGAGTCTCGATACGGTTTTATTAAACTATATTATTTCAGCACTTTGATAGTACCTTAATTCTCTAAATGGGTTATGTAAGAATTTGGCTAAATAATATTGGCCTTTGAGGAGCAAGACAGTAATAAAAGTTTAAAAAAAGTCGTCGTAAAACTCTCATTGCATCATCCAAAAATAATATATATAAATTCATTATCAGTTGATCCAGTTTTTTTACTGCCTTAAAAATTAAAATTATAAGAAGACTTATAATAGACCCTATATATAATTTTAAGGCTCATTATTTGCTGCCTCTTTTTGAAAAATATTGCTTACTAAAAACAATTTTAGCTTGACATTAAGAGATTCGATTAAAATATAGTTGCGATATATTTTTCCAGTCTTTGTTATTATCTATATCCTATTTTTACATTTAATTTTAATTTTTTTTTAAATATATATAGCTATATGTTGAAAGTTCCTAGAGATTTTTTTATAATAAATTATAAAAGCAAAGCAACATTAAATGATTAGTCAATACCTAGTTATTACTTAAGAATTTTTATGAAGTCTAAAATTTTTTTAAAAGTTGTATGTCGCCATAAAGCTATTTTTTTATGAAAATCAATGATGGCGTATAGGATTTATAAGTGTAATTGAAGCTTACAACTATCAATTTAGAGCAGCCTATAATTTTACTAGCACCACGAATAAATTATATTTTTATTTGTATATACTAATGAAAATATATTTTCAATACTAATACACGTTCACTGTACCATATACAAAAAAAAATATGTTTATTTAAACAGTAATATATGTGTATAAATAATATTGTTTTATAGACAATTATATTTTTATAAAGATTTAGTACATCAATATAATTATTAAGAAAATAATAAAATAAAATTGACAATTACTTATTTACAATAATATAAAATCATAAAATAAAACAATCTTTAAACAATAATATTTAATAATAAATATTTCTTTACAAAAATTGCAATGTTGTATATTTTATATGCTATGATCTTTTATTAATTTATTTTTGAATAATGTATATTATTTTATATTTCAATAAAATCTAAAAAAACATTTTCACATGTATATCTACTAATAAAAATATAATTTTTGTATATTTTATATAATATATACCGAATCATCCGTTTGTAAACAAACACAGTTTTACCAACACTGAGAAATGCAATTTTTCATTAATTATTTAGTAAAACATATCAAATATCTAACTGAATTAGTGAAATTATACTTATACTAGTAAAATAAAAATAAAATGGATTCACTGTTCATTGTGAAATGGCTTTAAACGAACTTTAATTGTTTTTTTATTAGTCTATACTATATATGTTATATATTTAAGCACTTATATTATAATTTGAAATAAATAATAAAATTAAATATTCACCTGGCGCTCTTCCTTGGGCGGTGGCAGGCCACAATGGGGCAGTGCCCAGCGCCACCAATACCGCCCACCACCATGTCATCACACCTAGACCTAAAAATAAAAATACTGCACGTTAAAAAATAAATTCACAAAACACATACTAGTTAAAACTAAGCAATAGCAATTTAAAATAATTTTAATCATCACACTCATCCGCTAATATCGTTAATTGGTACATGCAGCGCATCAACATTTAGATAAAATCTTTACAGATGTTATCCCATACAACACGCCATTGTTATTACCATATCACACCGATTCCCACACGATCTACAATAGAAAGTGATACAACGAGAATAGGTCAATTTAACGCGTCAAAAAAATAAGCACGTAAAAGTTTACTTGAATTACGTGTAATAATGTATGAAAAAAATATCAAAAACGACAATTGACAGCTATCAAATTTTTCTGTGTAAAAGCGTGCTTTTAGCGTGATTTATAAACTGGTATTTTAATGTAAGCGTCTGGTAAATTGATGTATTAAATCTTGTCGAATGTGTTCATCCGTTTTGTAGTATAATCGAGAAACGAGCCTGAGATTGATGATACTTTAGATTTGGATCAAAGGTTAAATCGGTGAAGGAACTACCGGAACTAGACACGACACAAATAAACTATTCAATTTAGAGACGGTTAATAATATATAGATATTTTTATGATACAACAAAGTATAATCGCAATTAAATATAACTCAGTTTTGGTATTAACAATGTAATAAATAATAATCGAGTCATCTTATAGATGCTGTTGTGGATATTACACAAAAACCACATTCCTGTCAGTTGAGAATAGATAAACGCATTAATGCGATATAATTAATCATTTTGCTCTAGCTTTCAATGGAAGCTATAAAGATAGACGTGATTTATAGTGCACCTGATTTCATTATTAAATCAACGGTACACAGTGTTTTGTAATTTTTTAGTAATAATATATTTAGGTATCTATTACGTCTTAATTAAATATTTGTAAAATAAAATCAACTTTGGTTTTAAATATTTAAATGGTACTAATAAAAAATATTTTATTTATAAAGTGTTTCTGATTTATCTATATTTTTGCTTTCCTGATAAAATGTATTTACTCTCAGAAGGGATTCTCTAAGAAGTTGTTTATAATCTAATATTTTTTCAATCTGATATAATATATTAATTTAATACATATTTATTTATGTCATATTTTTTTACATATCAATACAACTTAACTATACATATATAATATAAATTCTAAATTATGCAAAAAATAAACCTAAAAAATAACCTTAAGCTTTCTACTGTTTGATTCTTATAAACTAATCTAGTTAATAAAATTAAATTTATACTAGTGTAAATATAATTTCACTGAAAAATACACATTCACTATAAAGTTGCAAAACGTCTATTTAATATTCAAATCCAAACCTTAGCTCAAAGTATTCACCAAACCTAATAAAAGATTTAATACTAACTATAGTTGTTGAACTTTCATTAGATTAATTCAGTTAAGTTAGGTTTGGGTTTGAACAGCTAACAGACATTTTAGAGCGGCATATAATTTCACTAGCACCTATCAGTGAAATTCAATTTTTTCAAGTAAAAATATATCATAATATATGCATCGGTGATTTTTTTATGCTGTCACTGTAACAAATTTAATAAAAAAAGTTTAAGTAATATTTAACAAAAATAAAAAATCGTTCTTAAAATATTATCTGCGTTATTTCGGAAATTTATGTAACTTAAAAAAGTACTATTGCTGTTTGCAAATATATATCTACTGGTAAAAATGTATTTTTTATCATTTTATTTAAACGTTTAGTATCTTTGTACAATTTTTTATGAAATTTCAGATTAGTTTTTAAATCAATCTGATTGTCTTCAGAACAACGTGGACCAGAAACAAATATATAAAAAATACAATCTAGTTTATTGGGTCAGTAATTAGATTAAATGCTTAAAGAAAAAAAAATAATAATAGATAAATTGACAGTTTTTAGTTATCAAAAATTAAATCAAATGTTAATTATTACAAAAGGGTCTATTTTTAATAATTTAAACGTTCGAGAAAATCTTTTATAAAATATTTGTACATTAAATTCACATATGTGACTGAACTATAAATATATTTTTTTTTAAATTGTTGCTATGACAAAGAATATATCTAAGTTACTGGTCATTGATAAATATTAACCAGCATTATTTTTTCTGTAAATTTTAATCATATTATATAAAAAAAAATACTTTTTTCTTATTTAAAATATTAAAAGCAAGAAAAAACGAATATCAAAAGCCTTTTAATTTAAATTGTTGCAATTCTTTTATTTATTATGTAATTAATTTATTTGTTATTACTCGTAATGGGGTGCTATAAAAAAGTTATATCAATGGAAATTATTATTTAAAATACATTAAAATATACCATAATTTCCCTAATAACACATAAGTCATACACCTTTATTTTATGCTTCAGTTTATTTGCTTTATAATTCCAAACCAACCACAAAATCATAAAAAATGACAAAGCATAATTCACTTTATTGTGCGTCTGGCATTACAAATTACCGCGAAAAGCATTGGCGCCTGAAATTCTTTGCAATAAGGATTATGTTTGCTGATTATTATAATTATCTTCTTGTAAGTTCGACGACTTTGATTCATTTTTTACAATAAAACAAACAATTACAATATGACCTTGAGTGCGTCCAAATATCGATCTCATCACGCGTCACTATACGGAATGATTGCAACCGCAGCATCCGTCATATTCCAATGATGTTTGTTTTCAAAAAAAATTAGAGACGGTTTAAAGTGAAAGTCTCGAATGAGTAAAATGGCATTGCTAATACTATGTTAATCATATTTACAATGCGAAGGCGCAACGCCGTTTTTACACAGTGGCTGGGCAAAGCGAAACACTGTAATTTTTAACGGTACGCCGATGGACTCGTTACGGGTCTCGGGGTAGACAACTTTAATTAAAAATAATCAATCAAATTTTACATAGTATGCGTCTAAGGAGGTCATACAAGAAAAGAAATTGGCAATCGGGGCCTGAAACCGAAAGTTGAGTGCCTGAGGTAAACACATGATGAAGTACTTTTTTTCAAACAAAGACTTCTCAGACTTTTGTTTAACCTTTTTTACATATATATAGAAAGCGATACATTTAATTTGGCTGTGACGAGAAATATAACTTACAACCTATTGACAACATTATTTATATTCCTTATTTGAAATATAATAATATAAAGACATGAACATTTATATATTAACAACATAACAACGAGTATCGGATGAGGTTTCTAAACAGACGATGCATTTTAGTTTTATAGCTTTTATAGTGAGCATTGTGTGTATGTGTATACGAATCAAAATGTTCGCTTTCGAATGATTTATATGAAAATACCGACATTGGATGCATGCATTATATTGTGGCTTAACTTACTTTCTAAAATCTGTCATTTCACCTAATGGACCATTAAAAATTATATCACTAAACCAAAGCGTTTAACCGCAGAGAGAGTGAAACTGTGTGTGCATTAAGAGATATAAACATTGATAATTACTTTAATATAAATGTATAGGATGAACCGGATTTTGGATAAGGAACTTTACCATTGCACAATAGTTTTTATTATGTGATTGAAGAGAAAGCGTCGTTATTATTACATATTAACAGAGCAAGCATTAAATTGAGATGCGTGATCACGCAAGGTCTGAACCTCTATAGTTGCAGTCTCGTCAGACCTTGGCCTTGGGGTTGGACCTGATTAGTGAAAGTAACATTGCCACTTTGCATATATACGTAGGCCGTGGGAACCTGCACCAATCGATATACTATTACCGCACAATTTGATAAGTAAAAATTGAACGATTATATTGATAAAGTATAAATCATTCATTGATGATATTAAAGTCCATATAAATCTTTAAATATCAATCATCAATTCGTCACCGGATGCTAAAAAAATACACGTATGATGAATGATTGATCGAAGACATCTTGCCGTCGAAAGGTCAATTACTAGGTTCATCTACCCGAGTTATAAGCTTGTGTACTCGTTCGAAATGGGAAATTGTGAAAACGACATGACTTCAGACATGCACCATCAATCAGTTCGAATATCGTTGCATCGACGTGACGCAGAACAAGGAGCCAAAGAGTGCCGAATGTTGATTTATTTTGATTGAACTTTGCGGTCGAAGAGACCCTAGCTTCCGACCACCGATGATGGATTAAGGTCTTCGGCTGTCTGCCCACTTTCTTTTGCCGAGACTGCGACCATTACTCAAGTCGCGGCTTGAAAAAAACTAAGGCAATTATGTCAGTCACATCATCACACAAAAAATGGCCATAAATTTTTACGATCAATTTTCAATAATCGCCTCCACAATGAAGACATCTGGATGTTTGTGACGAATGTTATTGCACTTGACATTAACGCCTTTATGATTAATAATAATAACTTAAAATATATTTTAATTGTTATAAAATAACAATTTTAATTTATAAACATAAATTTAAATAAATAATAGTACCTAAAATACTACGCTTAAATATTTACCGGCTATAAACGCGTCGATTACCGTTTAATAGTCACTTGAAAACACAACCGCGACCTTTTCAATTTATAATATTTACATACATTAAAAAGTTAATTTAACGCAAACATGCTCACGCCTTGAAATCGTTTAACCGAAATCACGATCGTTATAAATTAGTCTCATTCGCAACGGAATATTTACAAATACAAATAGTATATGGTTTAGAAACGAAAGTATGACTCGTCTTTCTCGTATTGACGAAATAAAAAGAAACGGTCTTCGTTTCGTCGCAATCACCATAAATTACCTCCCAGAGGGTATTACAACTCGAAGCCCGATCAATTCGTGGGTCGTTATTCGTGCATTAATAATAAATCCGTTGTCTAATTCCCATCATTCAACCGATGCGCAATTGAAGTCATCGAAATTATGTCAGTGAGCTAAGTGTAACTTGCGAAAGACGCTCACACTTATATGAATGAAAGAATGTCACGACTAATGGAGAGCAAGATCTTGATGTTTTTAGCAATAAAACAACTGTATTTGTGCTAATATAACATTAAAAGATAATCGAAACATTATTATAGATAATTAATCAAATAAAATATCGGTTTAATAGCTTTTGTATGGGAAAAGACATCAACGATCAGTTAAGCGCGAAACCTGCACAAAAAAAGAATACATTCAATTCGCATTAAACTTTTTTATCTGTAATATAAACATCTTATTAACACAATTCGCACATTATTATAAAAATTCCTATTGTTTAATGTAAATATGACAAATAAAAAATGAGGTAATAATAACAATGATATCAATAGTAACGTGCATCTTGCATTGGACTTTTTTTCACATTAATACAATGCGCTAAATCATATAAATCAACATTATTATTGAAAATAGTGATAGCAACAAAATATAATATTTTAAATAAATAATGTTATAAAATATTTAAAGTGTGCTAAGAAAAAATAGCGTTTTAGTCAATATTATTCATTTATAGCAATTTTTATTTAATTTTTAATTTTTTCCTTAAAAAAATTATCATGAATATATAAAATGCGTTTATTTATTAACAAACGCATTTTATATATTTATGAAACTTAATTTTATGTTATTATGTTAAGTGTATTAATAATAAAAATATGTATAAAAATATTACATAATTTTATTATTAATATAAAATTAAATGTAATATGTTTCGATAAAATTTTTTTTTGTTGTTATAGTAACGATTATATATAATAGAATAAATATTTATTATTTCATAAAATATTTAAGTGCAAATAAAATGCAATTATTATAAACATTTAAAAAAAAAGGGATAAAAAAATCTTCTATTTCTCTATTGTGTTAATTATTTTTTAATAATTCTTAATAAACTATATATTTACTTTTAATTTATTTTGCAATTTTTTTATTAAATCTTACGTTGTAACTTGACAGGTGTAAGCCAAATGCGTTACAACGGGGTAAATCTGTATTAACTGAGTAAGTCAATCAGATATAATGAATACTAAAAAAGTAATAACCATCAGACTGAAAGACTGGAAAATCGGTGACATTTAAATAGTTATGTGTAATATAATTTACAAACAATAGATGTCATTACAGTTGGGGCCGGATTTTTTTATAAAAGCGCATTTTTTTTATAAATAAAAATACGACTGCCGCTGCCGGGGCTCGAACCCGCAACCTCAGAGTTAATAGTCTGAAACGTTACGGACTATGCTATTACGTCCTTAATTAATACATCACAGCTAAAAATCAGATCTATATTGAATCATAAAAACCTATTTAACAATTATATAAAAAAAATTTAAATAATTTCACTGTCTTTATTAATTTTTAATAAAGACTACATTATTTAATATATATTAAGTGTATGATCTTGAGTCCAAAAACAATGTAAACGCTTCAAAATTTAATTATAAAATAATAAAAATCTGGTTCATTTAACAAAAATGCTTTCCTCTGTATCTATAAGCTCATTTTAATTTTCGTAATATTAATATTTAGTAATAATTTAAAGTCATATCGCACTTTTTCAAAATTTCCATAATTTTTTTGCTACGTATAAAATTAAATTTTCTTAAATACTATTTATTTTGGTAATTAATCAAATCTTTAATTACAAAAAAAAATTTACCTTATTAAAAAAATTAACAAATTATTTTTAAAAAACATTAAATCGGTACATAAAAATTGAGTTCATAAACATATAAATAGCTTTTTAATATTATTCCAATCAAAGACTTTATGTATCATTAAAAAAATGATCTGGTTATTTGCACCTACCATAGGTACGAATTAATGGCTATTATTTGCATCTACTATAAGTACAAAACGTCCATTTACTGTTTAAACCCAAACATAACGTAATAAAAGTTCTAAAACTAATTATAGTTTTTAAGCATCCATTTGATTAATTGGTTTAGTTTAGGTTTGGATTTAAACAGGATGTGCAAATAGCCATATCTTAAAAAAATGTAGGTGTCATTTGACTGATTTTAAAATAAACTTTTTTGTCAGGCTTATATTAGTAAATACAGCAAAAATATGAAACGAATAAAACTAAAATATTGCTAGAATTATAATATTTGCAAACAAATTGAATAAATGATCATTTATTTATACAAATTTATTTTTGCCCCTATTATGTAAATTAGCGTATTAAAATAAGATGTTCAAAATATAAAGGATTAACTCGATGAGTTTATGTAAGATAAAAGATAAGAAATTTATTGCTTGTAAAAGTGTTTTAGAATAATAAAAATTAATTAAATTCCAAGATTTAATAATCATTCTATACACAAAGTAATACCAATTGACACAAATGATCGATTAATATTAAGGGAAACTACGAATGATTATTTACAAAACATTTGATTAGGGTATTTGCAGTCGTATATCTGCCAAAATACCGTATTATTAAATAATGTTAAGTGTATAAATAACTACGATTAATGAAGATTGGGTGATACTACGAATAGGTTTATGAAACATTTAATCAATATATGAACTTGAATTACTCTAATGTAAGGCTTAAAGAAAGAGGTATATGCAGTTGAATACCTCCCAAAAAAATGCGTTTAACATGCATCAAATGGGCCAATATACACAAAAACTAGACAGTTCTAAATTACAAAAGAGTTATGCACTCTTATACGAGTAAAATTAATTTATACAGGTAAGATGAAGTGCATTAAGTTTGCCATCAAAGTGGCGAAAAATTCTCAAAATAAAATTATCTTTGAGTGCTTATAATATTTCAGAATGAAATATATTTACTTTTTCTACGGAAAGTAAAGATGAACAACTCATAGATTAAAATTTCTATGGCAACTTCATTAATGTTTCTGCACCCTATTATTGGGCGAGAATAGTTTTTTATAAAATTTTATAAAATTTAAGTAAGCTTATTGTAGATCTCTATAGCAAAATAAATTAATACATTGATATTTTTCTAAATATTAGCGAAAAAGTAAAGAATATCCATTTTATATAATCCGTTACTAAATAAAATATCACATTCAAGTAAAAGCAAAAAATACATGAATAAAAATGCGTTCTACTAAATAATAAATCAATTTGACTCATCATAAAAAAAATCTCAATGACACGCTTCAATTAAGTGTTGTCAATGAGAATCGGCCGATCAAAAAATATTTTACCTATAGTGGTACCACTAAAAATTAATCACGTTCTACACAAAAAATAAAACCAAAAGTTTATCCATTCCCTAAATAGCATCCGGCCGAGTCATGCCTTTATTTTGTATGTCTTTTTTACATTTAATTTGCGCTATGTGCATTGTTTCGCTTAGGAAAGGGGCGTGCTCGATTTAACTACAAATTGTCCCAGAATTTCAATTATCTGCGATGAATTGTGAGGGGAGACGTGACCACCAAGCTCCCAACAATGAGATGACGCCAACCAGCAACGACACGCCGTATCGTGGCCGACTTGGCCCACATACACCGGGCAATAAAACACGACACGGTCGATATTTAATCCTCAACACTCACTTTTACTATTATTATACGGACGTGAATCTTATCCGAAGCCGACATGTTTATTGTCGACGTGGACCTGCAGGGTCGTTCCGCGTCACGTTAACATCAACCGAAGATTCTTCCACGGCAGTTAATATTATAGTCATTTCTCTATATGGTAAGAATTGTGTTCTAACCATTATGATTATTAAAATTAAAAATAACAATATTACTGTACCGTAATCGTAGATGTAAAGAACCTAATACTATCGATGAAATCCTTACTTCGAATCATTTTTTTTTCACTCAACTGTATATGTATTCAGAACATAATTTAATATGGCATATGTTTTGCTTAAGTGTAAACTGAAGCATACGCTATAGTCCTTAGTAGTAGTTTGGATGTACTACCAAATTTTGAATGGCCCACCTTCAAATTGTGATGCCTAATCTAAGAAAGCATTTTTGAAATTTCAGTAGACTAGGATAGTAACAAAAAATATAAAATAGCACATATTTAAAGAAAATTTTAGACATACGAAACAAACTGAGTATATAAAACAGAGATTAGATCAGAGACCGTGTATGACGGTAAAACTTGGACTAAAATGCAAAGTTATGAATATAAGCTAGAATGCTTTGAAATACAAATGCCAAGAAATATAGCATAACTGGCCAATTTATAAAATGTCTCATACAAAAGATAAATGAACCAAAAACTAGAGAACCTAATCAGTCAGGAGACGCGGTACTATAAGTGCTAAAGATTTCGATGGGCGAGTCATCGCTTATACCTAAGGGCAGACCAAAAAAATGGATAGATTGTGTCAAAGAGGATTGGAAGAGGGCATTCAAATAATATTTGAGGATTGGAAAGTACTGATGAAGGACAGTGTGCGGTGGAGACAAATTGTCGAAGAGGACAAGACTCGATTCAGATTATAAAATTCACAAAAAATAAAAATATATATTTAAACAGACTTAATATTATATTATACACTCCAGATAAATTTCTATATTTAATATCATAAATAAATTATTACTATGTATTTTATTTGCAAGGCGTATTAGATCAGTTTACATATATCATATAGTTTTTTTATATGTAGATAATATTTCGTTTGATATTATAATTACAACCATTTACAAGATACAAATTACGACCTCATGAATATGCAATTATGTTGATTCAAACGTTTAATTGCCGGCTGTTCGATTCAATACTAAATCTTCTAAAGCTTTTCAAAATGCGTCATATCCATTATACGTGTATCCTTTCGCCGCGTGTCTGTGTAATAAAGTCAATGATTTTAAACCCATCATTCGAGAGCTCACAATTTATTAACTTAAACGTTTCGGGGTGGTCCAAGCATTGAAGCTGTAATTATTAACATGTTTTGTACACGGGGGTATATTATTTGGTTTTTTATTGTTATTGCACGTACAAGAAAGAAACTTAATTAATATACGTATAATGTATTATAACGTCACAGTTGAATTGCTTTTTAATGTGATCGAAACACTGATCGAGATAAATACAAAATAAGGCTAATGAATGTCGATTGCTTAATTAAACAATTAATTAAGTTAAATATAGTTGTTAAATAACGGGGACTGATTCTTTTGACTGCCATTCATTAGCATAGTTTATGCATAGTAATGTGATCATCAGATCATTTATAAAGTAAACTTTTTATGTGTGTAAGTATTGTAAACACATATAAAAAAAATGATATGTGTTTAATAAAAAATATTTTTATATGAGGTATTATAAAATAGCAATAAAGTTAATAAAACTTTATAAGACTCGATTTATTATACATATATATATATATTATATTAATCTAATAAAAAAATATTAATTATTTGTCAATTAATTAACTAATCCCAATAATGTTACTTTTGTATTAATAGATTAGAAACCAATAGGAATTTAATATATTAAAATTGCATCTAGTTTCTCGTGTTTTAAAGAAAGTCAACTTTAAATAAAATATTTTCCTTAAAGATCAATTCAACAAACCTCGATAAAAAACTTTTCCGTATCTTTTTTTAAACTTAGAACTGAATATATAATATATTTTTTAACAAAATATACATGACATATATTTGATTATGTATTTCTAATAGGTAGCAGTGAGAAAGTTATTTACACATTTATATAATAATAAATGTAAAAATTATACAAAAATTATGAAAACCGATCGAAAGCTCTTTTAAAAAATGAGAAGAATTAATATGTGACTGATTATTCTTGCATTACTAAGCAAAAAACGATTTAAAAAAGCAATGGTAATTTCAAAAACATTGCTTTAAAAATAAGCAAATTGTTAAACGTTTTTAGCTTTTTCTTTAAACCTATCTCAGCAAATAATACAATTTAAAGTTATGAACCAGAAATACATGCTGTTTACAATATATTTGTAAAATTACGTATCATTAAAAACATAATCATACGGAAAAGAAACAAGTTATAGAAAAAAAATTATAATGTAATTTTTTAATAAAAATAAATAATCTACTTGAATATTTATTAAAAAAAAATTTCTTGAAAACTAAAATGTTAATATTTAATCTATTTTAACACAATTTAGCTTCACAAAGATAAAATAAAAAATATATATAAATATAAAATATTAGCACTAGCTTTAATAAGCAAAATAAATACAATAACATTATACTTTACTTAAATGTATATATAAGCTTTTTTTACTTTTTTCTATTAGATCTCCTAAAATATTGTAGATTTTTTGATTTTTTTAATTGTAGCTTTTGTGAAATTATTGTTTTTTATAAAAAACAATAAATTAAATCTATTGAAATATAATATTTATTTATTACACATAAATATAAAGCGTTTTAGCCTTTATATTTCTATTCATATTTGTTATTGCTTATTTTTGTATAAAAAGTGCTACAAAAATAATTAATATATTTTTTTTAATTGTTGTTTTTGTTATATTATAATTTGATATATTTTATATAATATTAATAATTTCCTGAAGGACGACGACGAATAGTACGCATATGTATGCACATAAAAAAATCCACAAAAACCGAATAATGTATAATTAATATGTAAAATTTAATAAAAGAAAAATGTTAAAATGAATTATTAAAACATACTAATACAAAAGAGTAGTAAAATATATCAAAGCAATAAAACGCTTAATTTTTTCCGATAATTTACTTTAAATTCAATATAAAATAATGATAAATAAATGACAACAGAAACAATTTAAAAAAATACGTATAATTAACTCACTCCCAGTTATAACTAACAAATTAACAAATGTGTATAATTTAACTCACTACACAAAGGATAAAGCATTGAAAAACTGCGTAATCGCTATATTCAATTCCAAAAAGGAGAAACCAACGCTTAGTAGAAAATATAGCATCGAACAATTTAAAATTGAAGACGTGGCAACACAGTATAAACAAAAAATAAAAGAGAGTTTCCATAACTACAATAAAACAAACAAGAAAAACCTGAGGCATATTTGAATTATTGTAAAAATGTTACGTCAGCCGCAAAATTGTCATACAGCAATCATTATTAGAATCAGAAATAGAAACAAGGAATGGTTTGATACAGAATGCCAAGAAACACCTAAAGAGAAAACATGGTATATAAAATAATGCACCAAATAAATAATTTATTAGCATCTGTTAAAAACTTAAAATTACTACGCAGGGAGGAAAAAATATAAAACATATTTAAATACATGAAGAAATATACAGGGAAAAATAATGCTTAGATAGAGTAATGAAAATAGATTATTTTACTGTTAAATTCCATGTATAAATATAATGAAGGCACCGTGGTAACTGAAATAACAAAGATCTTAGACAGATGAATGGAGCCTGTTATAGGATATAGAGAGGAGCTCAAAAAAAACATAAAACACAATTGGTGGTGAAGTAAATAAGGCACTAATGCGTCTTAAAAATAATAAGTAACTAGTTACAGACAACTTTTCTGCATATATGCTAAAATGAGGTAAGAATATTCTTCTGCAACACATACACAAAATTTTAAAACATACTTGCCAATATTAAAATATTTAATATAAATATTATATAAATATTTTTATATATAATACGCATTAACAATTTAGTTAAACATAATTTACGCTTATAAAATCTAAGCAAATTGTATTTATATTTTTTTAAATATAATCGACTAAAATCAGTAAAATTTTAATCTTATCTTTGTATAAAAAATTATGTTATTCAATCTTATCTAAAATAAGCTTACCGGTTAAAACATTAGTATAAATTAAGGTGTTACATAACGGAATCTTTGATTGCCACTCATAACTATTCATCATTACATATTTTATTTATTTTTTGCTCTAGATTCGTACGTCTCAATCCGAGAGCTTAGACAATTTTCCGATCGATTTTTCTGGACGCAGCGTATAATTCTGACGTAGATTTCGTTTAACCTCGATCTCGCTTACGAATCGCCCAATTGAACGTGTGTGTGCACCAAAGTAGTATTATGCCAGGTGAGAGTGGAAGACAAAAAGACCGGTTCATTCAATTAGGCCGCCCGCCACACAAAATATGCGATGCTCTTTTTAATGCAAATCAAGCAAATTACAACGTACTGCAACGACGTTGGTGTGTACACAAAACGATTATTTGGAAAGTAACATTATATTTATATACGTACGTATATGTATAGTTTAACGGAGATTGCGCTTCTGGCCGGACGCTTTATGAGTGAAAAATTGCCTTTTCGATCGATTCGATCCGAGGCAGATAATTCTAAACGCATAAAGGTAATGATTTTTTCGAAAATGATCTTGTTCTTTAAATGAAATTCACTCTTAAACTAGTTATTAATACTTGGTGTGAATAATTTTCAGCCCATGTTTACAACTTATAAAAGTAACTTTTACTGTTAATTAACAATTATTTTAATTGTATTTTTCATATGAAACCTCGTCATTTATTTTCTGCAATAATAGTTAAAATGCTAATTTAATTAACGACTTAAGGAAAATTAGTTAAATATAATTTATTAAAGTTAAAACATATACATCAAATAAAACAATTATACCACATAACTATAATTAATTGGCAAATATTTTTCATTTATATTATGCATTCTGTTTCTCGATGTTTTTCTTTTCTCAAAAAATAAAGATTCCTGTTTTAACTCTCTTTTTCTATAAATTTTATTAAATGTAACATACAGTATGTAATTATAATATAAAAGACCACAACGGTTCGATTTACTTTCGAGCTTTCGTATTCATACTTGAAACACCTTTTGCTACTTTACATTTTTTATATTTTGATCAAGATAAATATAAAAAACCTTTTCTGATTATTGAAAATACAAGAATTAAGTTCGCCAACAGGCAAATTTTATTGCGTAACACTGTGGAAAGCCTCCATTCCTTTTTACAATCTGCCGATTCACACACTAATTTTTCTTATTTGATTATTAATATAGTTTTTAATTATCTCAAGCAAAAATAATGCCGACTAGAGTAGTTGAGAAAATAGTCAACAATTGCTTATCATTCAAATGCTTTCGACCTCTATTAAAAGCTACTGAAAAAGCATGCATATTAAACATTTACCACAGACCCATCCTTTCTTATGCAGAAGTTGTAAAACATTAAAAATCTCTGTACAAATTTATTTTTTAAAAGGAAGAGCTTTATAAAAATTCTCAAGAAATAAAAATTTTAATTTCGAAAAATAATTCCCTAAAAGAAACACTAATTTAAATGATATTTTTTTTTATTTTCTGCTTGTGGGAATTTTTATTTTTCCCATATATCATAGATTATATTTATCAAAATATAATCTATGCATTGTACGTAGAATTTAAAAAATATGTAAATAGAATTAATTAGTCGCAATTTAAATCTTGAAAGATTTATAAACTCTATTTGCGTTAACGCAGTCAGTTCGAGAGCTATCAATTTCGTCATTATTATTAATTGAGAAAGAGATGGCAAATTTGGGTTTATACGCTCCTACTATTAGCACACGATACGTATATACGTTCGATATACCCATCATTAATCAGCCATAAATAAACTTTAAATAGACGTGCTACGGAAAAATATAAAAAATACATAAAATATTTAATTTTTGAAATAAAAAATAAAAATACAAAGCTTAAAACTGTCTAAAAATTTCAACATTATCGATATTAATTTCAAGTTGTTTTTTTACGGAAAACTTTTTTTTTATTTATTTTTTAATTACGATATTTCTTATATTTTCCATGTCTCACAGATAAATAATTCATTGTTGTGATATAATTAAATAAAAACTAATAAATTAGAATTTAATAAATATTTAATAAAATCCTTTCCGCGTAAAAACTTTTAAAAATCTAACTAAAAAATGTGAAATATATATTTATGAATGAAGTATGTTTTAAATAATTGACATATATTTTTTTATATTAAATGTATAAATGCCTAGACGGTTATGTATTTGTATTAATGAAAAAATGCACATGCAAATGAACATTTTTGCTATTTAAATCTGAATATATTTAATTATTTATTACAAAATTGACCCCCATAAATTGACAGGTTTCCTTACTGCGTCATTATCACATTTATATAAAAAGTTTTATTCAACATTTCATATACATATTATAAATATCTACTATTATTATTGAAAATGCATATGAAATGTTCAGTTGTACTAATAAACATTATGGCTCGCATCTAAAATATGTGTGCATTATTCTTCATATTTTGTTCCAGCTCCTCATAACTTTCGTCGAAAACATCTTTGTGCCGGTCATGAATAAAGAAGGCGAGTGCGACTCTTTAGCACGCTCTTTAGTCCGCAGTTAAAAATCGCCGACCTTTTTTGGATTGTCGACACTATTGTAAAGAGAGCGAATCAGCATTTGTTAAAATACTCATCAGAATATAATCATATTATGAGTTCTCAATTGCCAAATTTCTGTAATTGATAAAAAGAAGAAAGAGAAGAGTAGCCAAATTGTATCCTTGCGGTAATCCAAATGAGACGATTACCATAGCTTACAATATGACGGTGGCGAAAACTTTTTTTAATACTAAAATGTAATACTAGTTTTATATAACTTTGCTTACGTCTGATTAGTTATATTATATAGCTTTGTTATATAACTTTTCCATACACCTAATATAATAAACTTACGTTACTTATGTCAATACATAAAGTTCATTTAGCAAACAATAGACATTCTTTCTTAAATTAGTTACTTTTTATAATTATTTTTCATTTATGTTTATATTAAAGAAAAGTTATATATTGTTCACAGACACACAACATATTTATGTATAGTACAGATAATTTATGATTACTTATCATTTAATTTAAAAATATTTATGTAATTGTTCATATATATTTTATTATAACATCCTGTTAATTAAATGCATATAATCTCTAAATATTGTGAACGCTCTGTAGCCGCTCCTCAGAGAATCACTTATACGTCTAAAATAAATCACAGCAAAACAAAGTAGGTTAAACTAGTTCTATCATAATAATATATTTTCAATGCAAATCGATTTTATTACAAGCAAACCATCCGAACAATCGATACAGATGTCGATTTTGCTTTCGTTCCGCATCGCCCACGACGGCCATTGTTTCTAATTTTGCTTTTTTGTGTTAGTGAATTTAGCTCCGTGCCCTTGATAATGGCTACCGTGCTTTTGTTAGTAGAGCCAAGGCTTTCACCTATAAAAAACGATATGATAATTTCAACGGGCAAAAATTACAGTTTCGATTGCAACGACCGCACGATTATTACCTAGAAAGTAATAAGATAGCAGCCGTCTACGACGTGTTAACCATCGCACAAACCATTTCATTAAAAATATTTCGTAACCCAGATATCCGACGACTAGGATTGTTTTTTTGTTACGAATACGTTTTGTGTATGTTTAGATATTTATTTAGAATTATATCTGACACACATCTGCGGAATTAAAATCATTGCGCAACGGATTTTGTTAAACGCTTGCAAAATACCTAATCAGCTCTTAGATTGTATGCTGCTTTTTTGCGCTATCATTGACCATGATTTGTTATCTAATTTATGATATTTTTTCTCGATTCATGATATTCTGTATTATGGTTTTTTGTGCGACTTTTCGACCCGATTTTACAGATAGTTTCGAGCACGAGCTTTATTAAAGTATTTTTTTTAATACATACAAAATGCAACTCATGCATTCAATAGGCGTTTATTATAAATAAAATTGATAAAAACTAACAGCATTCTTTACAAAATTATCCGGTAAATTCAGGTACTCAATCAACCTAAACGATTTGATTATTAAGTTTTTAAAAAAATTGCACCTGCGTTGAATATAAATATGATAAATTTGTGATTTTTAATATTAAATAAACCAAAATTTGTAGCATATTAAATCGTATATTCATAAAACTGTACGAGGCTTAAAAGTATATTATAGTCCATTTGTCAAATATCCGGATATTAGTTGCTCAAAAAATAAACATTTTTAAATTAACGTGTTGCATAAATCTAAAAAATATATTTTATTTTAATAGCAGTTTTTGATTTACAAAATGCCCAAATAATAACAATTGCTTTTTAATTTTCATTCTTAGCTTAATAATATTTGATCAATCAATAAGTACGCATGACTTTATCGAATGCAAATCTTCCACTGCAAAATAACAGGCGTTAGCCCAATGCGTTACAACAGCGTTTATACAATTAACCACTACAAAGTAAATAAAGAGACAATTGAAATAAAAGTCTATAAATCAGTGAACTACGAAACTACTTATTTATCAGTAGAGTCTCCAATTCGAGTAATCGAGTACTCGATACTCGAGTATTTTTGTCTATTTTTCAAGTACTTGATAATCGAGTATTTTGAAAATCACTCGATTAATACTCGAAATTAAAAAATTTTGAAATATTTCAGAAACAAAAATAACTTTAACTCGGTCCGGTAAAGGTTAACGTCTTGCTTTTATTTGGCGTTTATGCCCGAAGTCCCGAGCTAGAGCGGTTACTATCAGGTATAATTTTTTCGTAGTTCCATAGTTGCATTGTTCCGGTCGTCGGCTATGTTAGTGAATACGACGGAGAAATTTCTTTTGTGTTTTCTGTTCGACAGTCCCGACTTATCTAATTCATGGCAATGAACAATATGAAATATCAACAAAAAAATTTTTTAGGTTTTATGACTATGCAGTTGTAGCGTAAAGTGTTGTAAATTGTTTATACTGATCCCTCAGCTTAAAATATAAATCAAAACAATTGTGTGTTTTAAAGGTATTTAAACTAAAGTCAGTTCTTTGCAAACCGTTTAGCTCTAGAGTGAAAGGGATTCACCCAAATACATCTTCGAAGGATATAGATTTAAATTCTACGCATTAATCAGAAGGAGTAGAATATTCTATATTGTTAAGAAGAAAAATCTATTCAAGAAGAATTACAAAATGCTATTTTGTCAATAGTCGAAGGAAATAAGAGAAAAGCAGAGAAGGGAATGAAAGAAGAGAACATAAAAAGAGAGTTCAAAAAATTTTATATCTATAAAAAGCGAACAGATATAAATTAGAAGCCTTATCCAACGCGTTAATGACAATAAGACCAACATCAACAACAACGGAAAGGGTTTTTTCCATAACGGGAATAATAAAACCATAGGTTAGCAGTAATATTAAATTCGAGACACTTTTTGCATTATTGTTTTTAAAAAGTATGTTCGTGAAGTTAAAATAATTGTAAAAATTAACATACTAAGTATTTTATTTATTTATTTATATGTGCACGAATTTGAATAATAGCTATTTTGGTACATTTGGTAAATACTCGAAAGTACTCGAGTACTCGAGTATTTTAAAATTTTAATATTTGATACTCGAGTAGTTGATGGTTCGAGTAATTGGAGACTCTATTTATCAGTCATTTTAAAACCATTTGCTAGTTTTAACAGTGCTTTAATCCTTAGACCTTAGACAATTTTTTTCTCATTTAAAAAAACATTTTTTAATTCAAAATAAATTATCAATAGCGCATGAAACCGCGTTATGAAAAAATGTTTAAACCTTGAAAGTTTGTTTTTTTCTGAAGTGATCAACTTTAAAACATAAAGTTAAGCTACTTTTCTACATACTTTCTCATAATTAAAATTATTATCTTATGTATCTAATGCTTCCATTGCTTTTTTCAGTAAGTTTCAATTACTCTATATGTAAATGTTTATTTGTTATATATCAATCATTAGTTTATTTTGAAAAGACTTTTGATGTCATGTCTTAACTATTAAAAAAAATGGATAAGCTTAGGTTTTCCAATGAAATGATTATTGTTTTTCAATCATAATTCCAAACTCTACTTCAATATGTTTAATATGAACATCACAAGTCGTCTAAATACAATGCTGCATCAGGATTTCCTCAAGGTTTTAATCTTGGCCCATTAATGTTTCTTCTGTTTGTTAATGATAAATAAAGTTATTCGTAACTTAAAATTCTTTAAGGTCATTGCAAAAATGCGTTAACCTTAAAATATTACAATGAGGATTGTATAAAAAACTTCAATGTGATGTTAAAAATCTATGTGCGTGGTCATCCCCTAATAAAGTTTATTCATATTCTAGAGAAAACACACAATTTATATTTGATTATAAAATGGATAACAATGTGCTTTATAACATAGAAATGGTAACCGATTTGTGTGTCTTATTTCAAGTCATTGACAGATTTCATCAGCATATAGAAAACGTATGCAATAAACTCTCTAAGATGTTGGGTTTTGTCTTGCGGTTGGCGCATCATGTGCAATCTGCATCTTGTATAATCACCTAGTGCCTTTAAGTACGCTACAAATAATGTAACTTTTAATACAGATGTCTTAAATAATAAAATATTATATGGAATAATCGCGTCTACAAGTTTACTGGGGTACAATCCAAAGATTCTGGAAGAACAATTTTTTGTGTCACTTGCTTATTAGCGCTTACTCGACTACGTCACAACAATATTGTGCTAGGTTAGTCGAATAATCCGTTTTATGTTTGTGTATAAAATGATAAACTATTACTGGTTTTTCTGGTTTATATTATTGACTTAATGAATGAGCATCTGTGGTCTTAATAAAAAATGTCGACAAGTGTTTAATAATATTATTTATTAGAAAACTCGCGCATTGGGTGCCCAAAAAGGGAGCAGACACAACACTTATAATCAAAATATCTCGTTTTCAAGATCATCAAATTTCTTGAGATATATTGTGAAATAAGGATGGTAGAGTACAAATCCAAAATAAATACTTTGTATATTTACTTTCCGAGTCGCAAAAATCGTTGTTTGCTGCCTGTTTTAAAAACGCCAATAATACAAACCAACGTCCTATTTTCAAAATACTCGAGTCAATTATTCGAAAAGCTCTAAATCGGCAATTAATATAAATAAATAATTGCAGACCGACTTGTTGGTTTTTGACTGACCAACTTTCGCGACCGAATACGTATTACGAGACAAGAGAAAATTTTAATGGTTTTTGTTATCGTTTTTAGTTTAAACTTAATGACGACGCTTATACACATGAATAGCCAACTTCCGCGCCGAGGCAATCATAGATTATTCCACAAAATTGGGCTTAAGACTATGTGTGAATATCGTGCGTGTGCCATTATACTTATTATCAAACCGATCTGATACGATTTGTCGTGAAAAAAAATTGCCAATCCGTCGAGATGCCATTAGCATCAATTATGACCGAAATCAATTTTAGTCAAACCAATGTTCACAGTTAAGTCAATTAAAGCCGCGTTACGACGCAGTAACATTAAATTGCGGCTGGTCCATGAGACTGGTCATGACCACGGCCATCTGGTGTCAGTCAAACCCAGTCGATCGGTATCCGTCTATGATTGCATAATTTCGTACGAACCCTAGGGCAACGACCATAGCGATGCCGAATGGCACATGTTACACATAAGAGACTGATCGATCAATCTTAATATCGAAAAAAACAGAGGCAAATATACTATAATAATCTAATGGAATTGTACTGAAATTACAGTTACAAATTTTACTGAATCAATTAAACCAAATATACATACGTTTATGTATTTAAGAACATACGGATTTTTATTTAAGTATATTAATAAATTATTTGCCTTTTGCTGAAAAATATATTTTTTAAATCTTATAATATAAAATGTATTTGATTCAAGTTGTAACATTATTAAAAGGCTTAACTTATTACTGCGCACACATATATAAACATTTACACCTGTTAATAAGATATAAAATTATATAAATATACAAACAACCTTCGCTAAAAATCAAAAAATAAAAAATAAATAAATATAAAAACGAGTAAAAAAATATTAAAAATCCACATAAAAAAAATGTATAGTTTGCTAATACAAATACACAACATTAGCGTAATACAGTATTTCTTCATAAAAATTATTCGGAAAAAAAATCATAAAACATTTTATGATAAAAATAAATTTGTACGAATATATTCAAATATTATACAACTGCTGCTTAAGTGAGTGTATGGCAAATATTTGAAAATATGGATGCTTTCCTGAAGGCTTTTAATATATTAGGTCAGAAGTATTTGAATGCAAAAATATTAACGATTTTTCCCAACTATTCTAATTGGCCATATCTTGAAAGAAATATGAGAATAACCAGATAAGAAGAAACCGCTCTGCGTGTAAATTGGGCAGATAGCAAAAATGTATGGGGGCTTTCTATTAAGTTACGCTATAAATTTTGCCTGTTAGCGAATTTAAATATAGTTTTTTTAGTAATCCAAAGAGGTTTTTTTATCTAATATAAAAAAAAAATAGCGACTTATTTGATTATTTATTCAAATCTTTTGCATTTTTTAGGCACTTAAAATATTAAGAATGTCGTTCGTCACAGTTTATGAAACAACAAACAGATAAAATATAATAATTCTATCGCAATTATCTAGCGTCACGTGCATTCGTTTAACAGTTGGTACGGTAACTAACTCATCCAGTTAAACCGAGACGCCGGCGCCGCAAAGACCCGACCTACCACACGTGGTCAAGGTCCCATGCCTTAATCGGCTCACATTTCATATTATAATTAACGGTACCTCACAATTTAGCACTCTAACCGCCTGCTTACATAATATTTCAATTATCCGCTAATCGCTTGCGCGAATTAATACCAATACGTAATTCAATAATGACGCGTTGCGCGCGCCACGTCAAATTATGACATTGAATGGTTTTCATACTCTCTAATTTATAAATTACATAATTAAATAATAATTAATCCGTTAGCACAGTTCTCATCTAAATCGTTTCTATGGTGTGTGTTATGTGTACACATTTCGCGTATAGATAAACAATGGTTTGCCCGAGATCGTGGAATCAATCAACAGCTCGAACAACAATACGTGTTGTTACAAAATCTAATCTGCGATCGGGCATGTGCTTATTGAGAATCATCGCACAACACATTGAATAAGCTTGAAAATGTGCACAATGCCTAGAATAAGACGTGCAGCGAAAACCATCAGGCAAATCACTCTCATTACGCCTCGTACCTTTCTCATGCAAATAGAACGTAGCAGTGATTCTGAACATTTTACATATACATATAACTGTGCAATTTTGACATTTTTTACACAAAAAGGAAATAATGAGTCAATATTATAATATAACATCCAGAATAAGCTTATCTTATGGATGAATATCTAAGTGATTAATTAAATTCTAACTACATCGTTACTTACATATGTGCTATAAAGTAATATACAATAACCATTAACTGCTGCGAAGAAACAGAGTTTATAATAATACCATTAGCTAACATTGAAGGTCATATAAATTGGCTTACATAGAGCCTAAAGGTTTTGTGGGAGCAT
Organism: Plectrocnemia conspersa; assembly: GCF_051122295.1. Lineage (NCBI taxonomy): Eukaryota > Metazoa > Arthropoda > Insecta > Trichoptera > Polycentropodidae > Plectrocnemia > Plectrocnemia conspersa. The sequence goes on from NW_028277176.1 coordinate 22,258,330, forward strand.
ATCAAATACAATGTAATACTAATCTAAATTTTTCAGCGATCGACGCTTTTACAAAATTTTTAATCGCTGTTCCAGAAATCCAGCTTTAACACAATTAAATTTAAAAAAATCTAAATCACAATTGAAAGCAAACTAAAGGACAATATCGTAATTATATGGAAATGTATATGGTGAACAATTCAATGACATATTTTTATTTATATAAATTTCTAAAAATCTTTTTGTCAAAAAAATATATTGCTTTTTTAGATCTTGAATGTTATCCTGCACCCGATCTTAGCATATGTTAAGCCATATCCATTGCAGTTTCTCGCTTTTTCACTTTAAGTGCTAAAATTCTACTTATGGATACAAATGGTCAGATTACTATACTTATTTTAGGTTGATCTAAATATTAAAAAATTATATAAGGACTAAAACAGCGTAGTTTTTAATGTACTGGACTTAATAATTCAGAGCCTAGGGTTCAATTTTTATAATAATACTTTATTATTATAAATCTACAATACAATCGCTTGCCATTAATAAAATAATTACCGCTGATTATTTGACTTCAATCTATTGTTATCATAATGTCACATAAAACCTACCAACGACTGTTTCGCCCACAAAATACCACTTCACACTTATATTTTCGCTATTTGCGCTCATATTTTTATACAACGTAATCATAACTCATGAAAAATTAGTACAAAAATATGTACAGTAGACCCCCCAATAACACGGTAAATTAGAGACATGCTATTTGGGTGTGTGTAGTTGGGGGATGCAATACATATGAGGCACGTGTAGTGAGATATCCTCCCTTTGGCTCCCTCATACATAAAGTAACGGGCACCCGATTTACCGTGTTATTGGGGTTTAACACAAAAAAATACAATCTTTAATATTGTCTCACATTATTGCGTACCTTTCACGTATGATATGCTAATAAAAAATATATAAAAAAAGTTTAATGAAATATGGTAATGGTTTTCAGGCATTACATTATTTTAGCACACGCTCAACTCGAACAAACAATGAGGAGCATCTTGTATAACTTTGACTTTTACCGATTCTTTGAAATGAGAATTCTTGGGCCAGCTATAGTGGCATCATTTTATGACCAAGCGGCTCATAGAATCAGCATTTGTTAAAATGTATTTTTATTGTTTTCCCATATTCAACTTAGCTCTTAGCTATTTGCGGATACATATATTTTTAGCGCATTCTGTTCATGAGCACACTACACGAACGGTCCTTTCATCGCGAAAATGCCGCCCACAAGTATATGCCGCCCGGGGCGGTCCCCCTCTCTGGCTACGCTACTGAAATGCCTTATGAATTAAATTAGACGATGTTGTAATAAATACGAAATAGAGCAAGTATTTAATAATAAATAAATATGTATATAGATTTAGTACTATTTATAAAAAAAATTACATAAATCGCTTATTGATAATTTTATTTTCGTGAGCAATAGCTATCATTGTGTACAATCAAGTGCAAAATTCTGTTTTTATCACTTGGTTCAGTGAATTCATCTTATATCTCACGGCACAAAGGGTTAACCTTTGCGCCGCTATAAATAATATTAACATAGCAAAGCAATAAAATATGGCTTATTTTTTACTAAGAACTATCACATAGTCAAATGAAATTGCTAAGGATGTTTGGAGTAGAAGCTATGAATCTTAATATGAGAAGAAGAGTTGCTTAAATCGTTCCTTGTATGCGATATTTTCAATAAAGTATCCGTTCTCGTCGATAATGAAATAATTTGTATGCATCATCAATCATGCAGTGTGCACGCGGAAGTCGACCATTCCTGATCTCATTAACCGCGGTAATGCCATGATGCAACAGCTTCCGAAGACTGGTTGGCATCCCCGTTTTGAATACAGCAGATCGGACCGCAGAGCCGACCGCAGCCCGACATTATTATATTGCAGAAGTAATATCGCGATATTACTCCCTTCTGCAGCGAGCCGCCGATTTGAAACCGCTGACCTCTGCCCGGCTACCGGTCGCGTCCCAAACAAATTACACGTTTAAAACAAATTGTTCGCATGGTTCCGCTCGACCTCACAGCGAGAGCCTCATTTCGACCATGTGCAGTCGGCATACCGTAAATTCGTCCATTCGATGACACTAAGTCACGATGGAGTCCGATAAGTATCGGAGAATCTCTTCAACTAGACAACACATCTAAATAATACAAATTTATTTTTTTCTAAATCTGTAAGCAAAATACAGATTATTTTAAGTGTAACAATAATGTAACTTTTTAAGAAAATATACTATTATTTAATAGTATCATTCAATGTAAATCAAACTAAACCAAACAACTAACTAAAATCTAAACAACAACTAACTAAAGTCCATGCAATAACTGTCAATTTCAAGATGAGTTTTAATTTTTTTGTTAATATTCTCTTCTACTGTAATTATATATAATAGTAAAGAGGACAACTGAAATGAGTAATATATAAAATAAAATGCGCATTTATGTAAAATACATGTGCATTAAAATAAATAAAATGTGCATTAGCCTTGGTGTGGTTAATACATCAACTGTTAAGGCCAAAATTAATACATCCAAATACCCAGCTAAATTCATTACCCGGTTCCGGGTAATTTTTGTCTACTATATACTGATAGAGAGTTATAATTTATATTATTTAAATACGTATATTATAAACTAAAATATTTGATTTTCGTGTTTTGCTCAAATAGTATTTAATTATAAAATAAAGAAAAATGTCTGTATAAAAAATTAAAACTGATGTATAATTGTTAATATTTTATTTAATCGAAATATTAATCTACACGCATATTGTTTAAAAATTACAATAGATGTAGAAAACAAAGAACATTATACATGTATATTTTACTACATATACAAATTGCTTTACATGGATAATTTTTTTTTTGATTCCAAAGTTATATTAAAAATTTAATTTATTTTTTCTGTTATTTTTTTCTAAAAAGTGACATTTTAAAAATATCAATGCACCTAATATTTTATATTTTAAAAACTGTATTAAATTTTCTACGTCTGAAAGTACATTTTCTACATCAGAAATTATGTAACTAAATTAAGAATTAGGGTGAGTTAGCCTTTATTACAATGGTTTACTAGTTTACTTTTTCAAAAATATAGCACAAAAATGCTAAAATTCTAAATACATAAATATTTGCATAATATTAGGAAAATTTAAGTTTAATAAGTTTGTCGCTGAAATGCCGACATTTCCGACAGTAAAATATTAATAACGACGGCGTAAAATTTAAAAACATGTCTCCGACACACTGCACATTAATTTTCTACAGACATAATCGTTTAATATGCTAAACATATTTTATTTTCAGGCCAAATTATATATTATCTCAATGATTTTTTTAATATACTAACCCTTTTAAAAATTCTAGATTAAATGTCATAATTGAAGAAAAAATTAGAAACATTTTTAATTGGTTGTAAGGTGTTTGATTCAGGGACAAATAACATTGTTTTCAAACATATTTATAACGGTCAATTTAGATATATATTTAGATTTTTTTAATATTTTCTAGAAACTGTTTTTCAGTGAGTAAAATAATAAGAATGTATTTTTTCAGAGGAGAGGTCAGAAAGTCCGGATTAAAAACAAAAAGAGACTGATTTAATGAGCACAAACTTCAGTACGTGTTTTCAACAATACGGTGTATTTACGTGTATTTTTAGTATGTTGTTTAAGAAAACAAAATAGAAGCTTTAATTACTATTATTATTACATTGTTGCTAATTTGATATATTAGTCTACAGTAGTAGACGTGAGAACTACTTTGTGAGCTAATTAAAGCAGCGTGTTTCAAATATAGTTAGAGGTAATTGATTTTTAAAAAAGTTTCGGTTATACTAAATACTTTTTTTTTCAAAAACGTCCATACAAAAATATTCAGAAGCGTTTTATAATCGTTCTAGTGCCAATACTGTTGACAATTTAACACTTAAATGTACTGAATGTTCTTCTAATGTTTTTGCAACTCATTTAAAGTGAGTATTTTTGTCATTTTTTTGATATACATATATCGCTTTCAGTATTTATATGAATAAAGATTTTCTCGCCTGTAGTTTTATAGCTTTATTTTTTCTTTAACATAACATTGTTTGTGTTTATTTAAACAAATTATTATCGTACAATAATACGTTTGCTATCTCGAGATGAATCTATGATGTACAACGCATGATATAAGTTGTTAGAGTGCTCAGCATGCAACTTAAACTTAAACTAGATTGTAGACGCCAGGAAAAGTACGAAGCTGCATCGTACCCGCATGGCAACTTCTGGTTGGATGCTGGCTCAGCGGTGATTCCTCTCAGCATTGTTCGGATCATCTGATTTGTACCGCTATCATTGCGGCCTCAGTAATGGGAATTCAGGAATGGTAATTAACCACTCGACGCGGTGTTTCCATTCTATCGGCGCGCATCCACCTCGTTTGTCATGATCGAATGCTAACAATAAAAAACACTATCTATATACCTCGTTGGATTGGATTATTGGAGATGAAATAATATTTTTAAAGTATCCCATAAGAAGGCACGTAGCCAGGTATTTTTTCCACGAATGTGTGTAATTAAAACCAATAAAAAACGTCTTAAACCGCATATGGTCCAAAAAAATTTTGAAATTCGATAAGGCAGTGGTTTTCGCATGTTTTTATTTGCTCAGTTATTCGATTTACTTTTTCGGCACGTAACGAAAATTACGCGTTCCAGGTGTTTACGATTTATTTTAGTATATTTCAAGATTTTATTTTAAGTATTATATATTAAATTTTTTTTTTATTATTTAATAGCTTTAATTCGTAAATATATATTCACCGCTAACTGAAGGACTTAAATGTACCTTAACGATTAAATTCAATGATATTTTTCTCTAGTTTTTAAATATAGTAAATCAAACATATTCAAAACAAGTACTACGTCTAATATGGTACGTCTTAATTATATATCTAAAAATAATAGTTTCTGTCTTATTTTGCCAAAATTGAAATATAAAACAAATGAGATTACAACCAGGTGCATTACATCCCTTTGAACATCATAAAAATTAAAGGCCGAATAAAAATATAAAAGCATTAGAGTTTATGTGAGTTTTGAACCCAGATCTTTACTTCTTTACACCACTGATCTATTGATTTTGTATGATACTTATAGTACTAAAAATTATATAGTGACTTATAGAACAAATATTTTTTTAACAAGAAAATAAAGTAGGGCAACATATAAACTATTAGAATTTATTTTATATGCGGAGGTCGACTAAAGAGTCGTTTATATGTTACAACATTTTAAAATGTATCTATTTTACAATATATGCTATATATTTTAATAAAATGCGGATATCTATTTATCTAACAAATATTCAAGGTCTTAAAGATTCCAAAAAAAGACTTTATTTTAAACTTCACATTTTTTTTATTGAATTACTCTTTAAACTTAAAAAATAATTTGGTATTACTCAAATTTTTTAACGATACTATATGGCTTTTTGTGCCTTCTGGATTATACTCATACTATACCAATATAAAATATTTATTTGGTTAAACTAAAAAATAATATATTAAATATTTGGATTTCATCAGAACAATTTTTTCTTTAAATTTTACCAAGTTAAATTAAAGCATTAAATTGTGAATAAAATTACAGATTATCAAAATATAATACAAGCAGGTGTAAAATGTTAAATAATAAGCTACTTATACAGCTCATAGAAAATGGAATATTTCTTTTTAAAAAAGTGTCAACCAACTTTATATTTACATAAAGTTGCTTATCAATATTTCTAATATTTAAAAAATAAAATACTTCTGCAAAACGAATATTAAACTGCCATTTTGATGTACTTTAGAATCTCTTACATAGTCAAATTGTATATCTTATAAATTAGATGCAGCTGTGATAACATATATTAAGAAGTTAGGAAGAAAAAGAATGAAAAAATTACTCTGCAAATCGAGAGAAAAAACCTTTAATAGAACTTAATATTAATATACTCAATGCTTCTTTTGGAGAATTATTTCACGAGAATTTCCCAATAAAAATATCATATCGAGAATTCTCATTTCTCGAGAAATTTTATAAAACATTTTTAATCACATAAAATTAAATTTGTACTGATATTTTTAAATATTTACAACCACTGTCTTTTTTATTACGCTGCATAAGCAAAAGCGGGTGCATGCCTAATTTGCATACTTCTTGGAAGGTTTTAATATAAATCTGGAAATGACAAAAAAAATTACAAATTTGTAACACTCGAACTCGCCCAATTTTACTTAAGTAGTAAAAAAAACACAAAACCTTTCTAAAGGTTTCATGTCAGATTAAAAATATACATACTTTGACAGAAAATCGAAAGTATTTGAATGACCAACAATTTTTATTTTTTATTAATTTCTTTTACTCTAACCGGCCGGCGGTTATATCTTTGCTTTGGTGATCTAAGATCGACAGAATGCAAAACAAATAAAAGCTATGTTTATTTTTCGATATCCAAAAAGGTGTTTTTTATATTGTTTTTGTAAAGTAACACAGTTGTTATTGACAATCTCACGATTATTATTGAGAGCCGAAGAGGTCTTAAAAATTTATTTTAAATCAATTTGAAAATATTAATTCTGAGCTAAGCTCGAAATTTTAACGGGCAATTAAAGAAAAATTACATAATCGAAGAAACCAGACATTGATGGCAATAATTAAATACTTGTAAAATGAAGAAATCTTTCACCAACCAAAAAATATTGTTTTCTTTACTTATTCTTCAAATGCAGAAAATAAAATGGGTAAAGAAATTTTTCGCAGATTATTTAATGGCTTGATGAATTCGAAAGACCCTCACGACTTTCTTAAATCATGAAGAAATTGAAAATTTATCATCAGCGCAACAATTAGAGAAAAACATTTCTTTCAGCCTTAAAGAGAGTAGGTTAAGAAAACCAACATCTTACGGATTAATGGAGAAAGAATTCAAAATATTTTAATCGACGGGCTAGCGAACAAATAATTTACAGTGCCTAATTGAAGCTTTACTGTCGATTAAACCAATATCAACACAAAACGAAAGGAATTTTTCCATGGCCGAAAAAGAAGAACGAGGATGTTAAATTCTATATAGTTATTTGAAGCAGGACTTTTTGTAACTAAATTAGAAATCAGGTTGAGCGATCGCAGAATCAGTGGCCTTTCTCTTCCTGAATTTTATTGTATAAATTAATATTTTTGTGCTCGATTAATTTTATTCGTAATTTAAAAATAAAATTTTTTACATGCAATAATTGAAAAAAATATATCATATGACTAAAAATAGTATTAACCATCCTTTTTATTCAAGCTACAGAAATTATTAGATTCTAAGGCAGTGTCCCAAGTATCGAATATTATCTTGCTTTAATCCTTTCTTTCTATTATGCGTTTTCTAAGGTGCGACTGCTATATTTTATTAGCATTAGTGAGAAAGGAAAATTGCAAGTACATACCGCATTAAATATTTCATACTTATTATGAGCGTACATTATCCAATTATCTCGTCGAGTTCGAACCTCTCGCTGGAAAGTTCGTGGCGGCAATATCCGAAGCACACAGTTCCGAACTATCCTTGTCATCAATCACAATTACCAGCGACAGGCTCTTTGTATAATTGCAAGCTCTATTTATTTGTACATGCGAGACGCGAGTTAATCATTCGCGATTGTTGGCGGTGGATCACGCCATTATCTCTACTTTTTTCACCATCTTCACGGGGTGAAGCTAATCTCGGAGTATGTGGGCCAACATGGGAATTGTCCGACACGATTCTCGGCCGTCTAATGTTCGGAAGAAAGTGCTCAGATAATTTCTTACGAAGGTTGTGTGTGTATCTGCACAAGACCGAAGCGAACGCTTTTAAGCTGCATGGATAAAATCTAATAAATTGCGCTTTCTAGCTATATTTTTAATTACGGTTTATACTACTGATTTACCTTATAAAATTCATATGAGTACTGATAATAAAAAAGACGATAAATATTAAAGATGAAAGGCGTTCAGGTTCAGTGGCACATTAGTTTCTCCGTACTTGATTTTTAACATATACGGAATTAAATTAAGTATGAGAGAAGATGAAATAAACTTATTTTACTAGCTATGTTAAAAAAGTATCAAACCTGTATAAGGTGGAAGGTGAAAATATTCAATTACTGTATCATAATATCATTCCTCATAACTTGTACACACACTACACTAAGAAAGGTAGTCAAGAATGCCCGCTTACAATAAACAATCGCTAATTAAATTCTTGACCCTAAAGCACACATTTTATCGTAGCCGGTAGTTTAATTGCGCAAAACGTTGACATGGCGACCGCTTAAAACGAAGAAAGTAAAACGAGTACTAATTTTACGTAATTAAAAAATACATATATTAACATTTTATATACATTAAGAATATAAAAAAAAAATACAAAATATTTGTTTTTATGACAATTTTGCTATATACAACTAATAGGTAAATCTTTTTTTTTTAACAATTTTTTTCTGAAATTAAAGGGCGTGAATTATTATATTTTTTCAATCTAAATAAGTAAAAGTCTGCATTATTCGTTAAAAATCAATGCTAACTTATTTCGAGGATGTAAAATATTAAACGAACAATTACTTTTAATGCATTTCTATGAATCAATTACATCACGTGATTTACAAGACTTTATCTTAACTTTTAATTTTTAATAACATTGCAAAAGTAATTAATCTGTGACATTTATAATATTCACCTACGATTAATTATTATAAAGAGTTTCTGTTTCAATGCAAAAAAAACAGAACTGTATTAAGTATTAAGTCAGCTCAAAGTATAGGAGTTTCATCATCTATAGACTTTTTTGTTGCCGTAATAAACAAACTACATTAAGATAGCAAAACTACTACATTAAATAAATGTTTTGCATTTTCATTTCAAATTTAATAAAATAATATATAAATACTTTCAATTAAAAAAAAAAAAAATATATAATATATATATATATATATATATATATATATATATATATATATATATATATATATATATATATATATATATATATATATATGGTTCATTATGTCGTCTAAAGATTAATAATCATATATATTAGTATATTCCTCTGCAGGATATTATTTTAATGTGAATAATCGATTATCGGCTTTTTGTCACTTTTTCTGTGCTCAACCGGGTTGCGTTCCCGAGCAATGAATGTGAAATTCCATGCTTTTATCTAAAACTTGAGTTTTGCATACGTTTATATATCATTTTCTAAATGAATCTGTATTGTCATTTTTGTATAAGTAACCATGTATGTATTGTCTAAACTAAACAATGTGTAAAATAGTTAATATAAATTCTTTGACACGATGATAGATAGCGAACAAATAGTACAAATCCTAATTTTTTAAATATCTGAAATAAAGCAATACACTATTTGTTTTAAAAATTTAGAGCTACTTTGTTATAAGGATCAACCTATATTATGCAATAAAATAAGTTGTGCGTCAAAACATTGATATCAAATTTTAATTTTCGAACAGACCGACGTGAGTTTATAATATTGTAATTTCCGATGAGTTGTTTTCTAATTACAGTAAATTAATCTTAGGGACAATCAGTTAAAGTTTCTGGGGTAAACTGGAAGTTATTGTGCCTTTCATGTACTTAACTATATGTGGGCACTCCCACAGAATTATTTAATTTTACCCTAGGCAACAAAACAATAAAGCATTACAATAATAATTTTCTGGATTGTACTTATATACAATGAAAACAATATTTGTAATAATTCAAAGCAACTATTGTATGTATGAAAAAAATATTGATACTATTATATATTCAATCGTATTGATAAATAACATTGCATCGTTTATATTTATTTATTAAGTAAGTAAATATATCAATTTTCAATTTCAAGTCAATTAAGCGTTTTGAAAGAAAAACAATTAATATCTTAAACCTTTCCTACAAATGGCAAATTTTAGAAGAAAGCTCCTAAAATGGGCATACAAAATTTGCTTTGTTCTCTACTTCTGACGAAAAATCAGGACTGTCAATTGAAATAATAAATTAAATTTCTAAAAACATATGCATTTCCTGTCCTTCAAATTAAGTCTTTAATTTAGAATAAATAAACAAATAAAACAGCAGCAGTACAACGCACTTGGTTTACAATGCCGCTCCAGAAGCGTATAATTCAATAAGTAGCAGTACTAAGAGATAAGAAACACCATGACGATTGTAATTAGTTCGTGGCGTTTACGATTTATCACGTTGAATGTTTTTTTTATTAAGTTTGCAATAATTTACTTTAAATTGATATTGTATAATTGCGCATTAATTGTTTTATATAAGGACATAATAAATTTAACGAACATGTATGATATTTCAATTGTACGGATGAAAAACTAGTACTCATATTCATCGACCACACGCGAGTTTATTATGTTACACATTGTTATTTTTTACAACACTTAAAATTGACAATTGGGTCGCGTGCAGAACATCAGCTATCTGCTCTCTTGGATTTATGTGCATTTTTGACCATAATTTACGATGACCGAACAATAAGGGAACCCTTCGGAGAGAGATGAAAAAGTTATGAAGTCGTAAAAATCCACGTTAAGCACATACATACATATATAAAAATGCCAAGTTTATTTGCAGAATAAGGAAAACTTCAAAAACGAGCGCGTACCGCTCATTACATTTTTGGCTGTTTCGAAAGTGCCTTTTTTGGTCGTATATTTTATTTTTTACTCAAATTACATACAGTATGTATGACCTTAAATTTCGGTTGTCGTCTTTATTTTAAAATTTGCAAATTATACACCTGTTTTGAGGCTTGTTTAAAGTATGAACCTCCTTAAAGGCATAGCACTGTGTATATCATTAAAAAAAACTCAGGGCAAGAATATTTTCAACTGATTATTAAAGTCGAAAATGTATGATAATGAAAGTAAATGGAATAAGGTAAAATGTTAAATAAATAAAAATAACCATATAATAGTGAATGTGAAATTAAAAATAAAATCTTTATATTTGCTACTTAAAATATGCAATACTTGCTTTAACATCGCTCAAAGATGATTAAAACAACTTACAGTAAGACATCAAATATAAACAAAAAAAACGTAATTATGGGATGCAATATACTTTAAGAACAACAAAGCACACTTTAATAGTTAAATTATTTATTATTTTATTTTATTAATTTATTTAGCTTAATAGCTAATCTTTACATCTAACAAATTTAGTAAACATATATAAAAATATATAAAAAATACATAACAGAAAGAAAAAATATACAATAATAAAGACTTAATATTATAATATTTTATTTCTATATGTACGAAGGTGTTTTTTTATTCCATTTATAAAACCCGTTATATTTTTGCTGTTTCGGATTTCTCTTGGAAGACTATTATATAAATTAAAACCTCCGTACATAATTCCCCTAGCCGTACTCGTTTTCTTATACTTAATTATTTTTAAATTTTCTTTATTTCTAGTATTATATTTATGTACATCTTTATTTCTTATTAAATACTTATTAAAATAGTGTGGTAACATATTATTTTCTAACTTATATATAAATACTAATACATTCATACTCAATATTTCTTGAACATTCAACCATTCTAATCTATCAATCATACTTTTACAATTAGTTAATCTATTTTTATTTAAGATTACTCTCATTGCCCTATTTTGTAATTTTTGCAACATTTGTTTATCTAATTTATTCAACATATTTAAAAGTGTTGCACAATAATTAAAATGGGGCAATATTATACTATTGTAAATTAATTTTTTTGTATTTATACTTAATATATTTCTTAATCTAGATAATAAACCTATTTTTCTACTAATTTTTTTTAATATGTAATTACAATGTTCTTTAAAGTTTAATTTTGTATCAACAATTACTCCTAAATATTTTATATTATCCACTATTTCTATATTAGAGTTATTTATTACTATTTTGGTACTATCATCTAACACATTTTTATAATTAATAAACATACATTTAGTTTTATTCTCATTTAATTTAAGTACATTATTCTTTAACCATATCTCTAACACACCTAATTCATCATTCAAATTACTCACAACTTCTTCAATGTTATCACCCATGCAATAGATCAATGTGTCATCCGCAAATAGATGAACTTTACATTTTTTTACGTTATTAACTATATCATTTATATATAAAACAAACAACAATGGTCCCAATTTAGACCCTTGTGGTACTCCATAATACACTAACCTCTCTTCAGAACATACATTATTTATCTTAACTTTTTGTTTTCTTTTATATAAGTAATTATTAAACCATCTCAAAACTATAAATATATATATTAGTAAATTTATTTATATTTAAATACACTTCAACTGTTTTATGAATTATATAGGTAAACAGTTGAATATGATCGCAATTCAAATTAATTGTTTTTTATTATAAATAATTATCTAGGTAAACAATAATTAAGAAAAAAAAATGTTTTTATGGTATAATATATTTTTTTGCTTAACCAAAATATTTATGTAAAAAAAATATATGTATTTAAAACTATGAATACGTGTCTTTGTTGCTCTTAAAGAGCTGATAAATTTTGGGAACAATAGAAACACGTTTTTAAATGACAAGTATTTATATTTTTTAGTGCTAAATTAGCTCGAACATCGACTCTGAACTTGATATCGAATTGACCGGTAGATTTCTGGGTAAAATGCGGCAATAAACGTTTCCATAAGCGCATTGTTATGTTGTGGAATTAACGCGAATCGAGGTCGTACAAATTGAGTTTTCACTCTGACCACTTAATGAAAAGTAAGAGGCTACACAATGGGCGATTATTTTCCCAAAAAATGCAAAAATCGCATACACAATCAAAATGCGATCAATGCTGTAAAAGTAATTTGTATGAGAAAACAAACGACGCGTCACAATCTGTGTGGTATTCTTTATGTTTATTTTTTAATTAGTCGAAAGAAATTAATCGTTTCTATACACGGAATGATTAATGATAAAGCATGAGAACAATATATAAGGATATAGTTGTAATTTTCTCATGTTTCTCGGTTTATAAAACGTCTGATTCATTTCTCTTGATAAATCCGTATTTGGTTTTGCTTTCGTTTGATGCTATCATGAGTGATGATGGAGATTGCGATCCGCTGGTTGAGAATAAAACCGGTAACGTTATGCATAACGTCGTCCAATCCCATACTAACGCCATTAAAGAGATCGTTAAATACTATTAAGCTTGACTGTTGTGGACGGGAATAGTTGCATATTAGTAATGATACTTGTAATTGAATGCGATTAAAAAAACTGCAATGTCTGTTAAGCGCTAGAGTTAAGTTGTGCTCGATCATTAATCGGATCTTGCAAATTAATTTATAGAGAGTGTGAAATTAAATAATTTAAAAGCGGTGATTAAGAATATTAGATGTACTGAATCAGTTGTTTTAAAATAAGAGGCGTTCATCTTAAGGGTCTAGAAGGTCAGAGATTTTTTGTTATTGGATCGTATCGCTCATTGTATCGGAGACAATTGCACCTTTATCCGGGTCGGCTTTATTGCTTTTTGTCGTCCGCTGCGTTTGATCCAATCATCAACAATGAGGTTCGTCTTTTGTTCAGCTTTGAACGTATCGATTCTCTTTTCTGTATGGAAATGACATTCACACGAAACTCTCTCCCCCTTTTCTTGTGATTACTTTTTTCTTAGGCGCCCGCCGGGCTCATTTTGACCTTACATTGTTCCACGAACACCCACCGTAACCAATATGCTTTACGGTGTACGGCAATAAAAAGAAAACAAACTTTTAACAATGTACAGTTTGATGCATCGAACCTTTGAAACGAGTCTCTTAAACAACCGTACAAGGTATACAAATACAAGATCACTTACTTATAAATAAAGTTTGTGACTCAAAAACGTTGTGAATGTCTTATTTTCAATAATAATATTTCTAAAGAATGAGTTATAGATATTGAAAGGTACATATATAAAAATTAAATGAGTATGAAAGACTTTTTGCGAAAGTCTAATGAAGAGAACCAATAATACCAAAACCAAAATAACTGCAGCAATAAATAACAATATTGTAAACAAGACAATTACCAATGAATACAGCTGTCAATCCACTGAGTATTTTGCATATTTTACTCGAGGATTTACTGTATTTCCATATAATATACAAGACGGGTTATAAAATTTCAATGAAAAAGTCATCTAACTGAACACTCACGTTTGATAGCCAGACTTCAATGGTTCTGACGTTAATTATATTGATATTGTGCAAAAGAATTTAATAAATCTAAGCCTTATAATAAAACTAAGCGTGAATAATTTATAAAATTCAATATTGAAAACAATTCACACCATATTAACGATGCTAGTTTTTTTTTTTAATAAAACTAGTGTTAAAGATATTATTTTTATAATAAAACAGTCAAATCGTAAAACACTTAATACTAGTAGACAATTATGGAAAAAAACTTACTCTATAAAATATTACGTGAACGAAACACTAGCCACTGATCAACTGTTTTATTTTTCTGAGTTTACTATTGTATAACTCTTTTGAGACAAGACTACATTTAAATAAGCAAATAAAATATGAAATTTTATTATTGTTAATGCTAAGAATTTTATTTAGAGTAACAATATAATATAGAATTAAACATTCACTCAAAAATATTCTTGAAATAATATATATAGTGTTTGCCAGATGCTATTTTTCATAACTGAATTTTAATAGTAATATTTAATATTTAATTTACATAAATTTCACGTTATTTAAATCTTATTTAAATCTCACAATTAATCAATTAACACAGCGATAATTACATTAACTTTGTCCGTATATCGAGAGCTAAAAAAATGGGCACTCGATAACAGTGAAAACTGTACTCGCCGACCTGAATATTCACGTTGGCGCGTTGTCTAATTAAGAAAGTAAGTATCTGATTAGCGAATGCAACGCGATGCATCCAAAAAGTGCATTTCTAATCGGAAAGTCTGCAGAAAGGACCGTCTGTTAAAGCATTATGCAAACAGGACACGTAAACGCAAAACGGATTTATTCATTTACGACTCTCGGTCTGTGACTTCTCGGTAATTCATTAGGCACCAGTGTAAATTTTCAAATAAAACATGGTGATTTTACGCCTGATTAAAATCCTGATTCACAGCTTGAAAGATTTTATTATTATTAGTTTTGCACAAACCACTAATGTTCTCACGTTAAAAGAGAAACGTAGGTGTGTGTGCTTCAAACGTTATATGTCACACAATGCGCGAGCGAAAACCGGTAAATTAAAGAAATTACAATTCATCCCATAGAGTCATACCGTTCGTTTGACATGTGCAAACATTCATTTAAATACGCACAAATAAAATTTGCATTCTCATTGTGAATATATGTACCAGAAGAAAGTTAGCGCGGAAGACGACACCCTTGATTTTGCATAGCGTAATGTTAAATTGATTTCACTTGCACTTACTTGTGCAGGTTAGCAAAAATAAATTTGTATATTCATACAAACATCTATTGACACATTATATATTTCAAAACTCTCTGCTAGATATATGTATATCTGTAATGTCTAGAAGCAGTATCATTTTTTGCTGATTCTTTACTATACAAAATATGGTTCCACGACAAAACGTTCAAAAGTTTAAAACCGATTTTTTTACGAAAAAAACGTTTAAGAATCTAATTAAACATGTGGTAACGAAGAATTACATATTGTTCTTTCACAGATTAATAAATATATTTATCAGATAAGCTAGTCTAATCAAAAATTATTTATAAAGTACAAACTTTAAATATAACGTTATTAATTTGTGAAAGAAAAATGTGAACATCGAATTCTTAAGCGTTTTTTTTTTTGTAAAAAAAACGTTTTTGAACGTTTGAACATTTTGTTAGTAAACTTTCTGTTACGTAAACATTTTGTAGATAAAAATTATGTTGCGTGTACGTTTTGTCGTATGAATCTTTTGCTTGGAAAAATTTAGATTTAGCGAGGGCATCGATAATCAAAACAATTATATTTTATTAAAAAATCAAAACTACCACTTCGCTTTCAACTTGAAATAAAACAACTCCGACCAGGTTTTGCAAAATCACCCAAATTCCCAAAAGTTATTTTATTTAATTTATTTTTATTATGAAATCTTCCGTTGTAACCTAATAGGCGTAAGCCTAATGCGTTACAACAGGGTAAGTTAATCAACTGTAATAAATACCTACAAGTAAATATTAACCACCAGACTGAAAGTCTGGGAATCGGTGACATCTATATTATTAATTATAAATTATCATGTGTAACATAATTTATAAGCAATAAATGTCACCTGAGCTGGGGCTGTTTTTTTTTTAATAATAGCGCATATTATAAAAAAATCGAGATCCGCTGCCGGGGCTCGAACCCGCCACCTCAGAGTTATTTGTTTGAGACGTTAAGGACTATGCTATTCCGTCCTTTTTAAATCTGATCTTTGAAACGAATTAAATATTGTAGCAAAATACATAGTCGCTGTATGACATTTTAGAAACGATTTTTAGCCACTATTATCAGAATTTATTACATAAATATGAAAAATAAAAAAAAAAGTGTTCATAAATATTTTGTCTTTATATTGACTTTTTCTACTGAAAAATAGAATCATGAGATAATATTCTTATTCGCATCAACATCTCAAATATAAAATAATTTTACCATTTAAATGTAAATACAACTGTAAATATATCTAAGAAGACAATATTGACTTACAGAAATGTTTCAACTTGATATATTTTTTTCTGATAAATTAAAGTTTTAACTGAATTTAGTTTTGTAATAAAATCGAAAAAACTAGTTTACATTTGCAGTATGCTTAAAACAGATCATTTATTTTATATTTTGATCATAAAAGAGTAAGTAATATATGTTAAAAACTAATAATATCAAATATATCCATTGAGAACTAATAATAAATATTTTGTCTCGATAAAATCGCTGTTATAATGAAACAGATTTTTTACTATTGCTTTTTAAAACCTAAATAAATATCAGTAAAATATAACTATTTCTATATTTTATTTTATATAATGGTTCGATATAACTAAAATTAAATTTTTCTGAAATATTTTTTCTATAAGAAAAAAATGGCAATGAATTAAATTTTATAATTTGTTTTAAAAGTGAAATTATTTGCAGTGAAATTTTATAAAAATTTTAACAATAAATATTATGTTTAAAATACAAACAATTAAAATTAAATTACATAGAAAAAATGTTACATTATATACAAAACTTTGTTTCTTCTTATTATATAAAGCAATATAATAGTTTAAAAAACTCTTTAAATTTATTTTGAAGTCAAAACTTTTGACTAATATTTAATTATATAGAACTATTAAATTTAATAAAATAAGCCATATTATAAAATATATAGTACCCTATAAATACAAATATTTTTGAATCTTCTCTTGTATGGTTATCCGTGATATGATTAGCCAAAAAACTATTTTTGCCCAAAAACAATATGTATGTGATAGCTCTTATAAATATATACTCTACAGTCATAATACGTTTTAAATAGTAAAATAATACTTATAAAACACATGATTATCAAATCGCGTCTATAAGAACAATAATTTCAAAGAGACTGCTTAAATTTATTTTGAAGTCAAACTATTATTTTAATTATATATATATCCATTATATGAAATAAAATGGTATAATATTTAAATTATATAGTATTAACAACTCAATCATACTTAGGACAAATACTTTTGGACTTATCTTCTCATGTATGTTTATCCGTAAGTGTGCTATAAAGGCACAAGTTGTATTTGATGTATTTATACGAACGTAATGCATGGGAAAGACATCGACGATGGAGTTAGCACGAAACCGAACAAGTTAACATCGAAAAGAATTCTTAGAATATTTGCCGATTCAATATTGCAACACGGCAGTTTCCCGTTATATAAGAACTGATGCTGTGCGGATGTTGTAGAAAAAGCAATAAAATATATTCATAATTTTATCAATTACAGATTAAGCATATAATTTTATTTTTAACGAATATTGTAATTATATACATCAATGAATAATATATAAATCTAACGATGGATAAATAAATCAAATATCCAAATAGTGATTAATTAAGATCACAATTCCAAAACTGCACATATCTATTTCATTAATATATTATCTTTTTTATCATCAGCATCTTTTAACGACATAGTAACTCAGCCGATTGATTACATTACAGCCGCTCTAGTAATTACAAACATGCAATTAATTCCTTCCGCGAAGATGGAATCGTTTCATTCAGGACTGAAACTTTGAGCATTACCATGTGCGCACGATTGCAATCGACCTCTCCTCTCTAAGTAATTAATCGCAAGCTGCTTTAGAAGAAACTCAAAATCATGAACCATGAACCACGGATAATCATAGTGGCTGCGTTTGCGAATCAAAACGCAAAATTATATGCTAATCCGATTGTGCCATATCGTTCGTAGCGGAGCTTTCACTCTCATAATTTTTCACACCGTCTTATGATTGATATATTTGTGCCGACGATTCATTATTTATATTACGAGTGGTAAAAAAATAACAGATGTTTATCAGATGCAATTAAAGTCACTTATTATTCGTAACTGCAACGAAAACCAAAATCTACAAATAACATCTGTATAATATATATGTATATCATTTTGCTGATTTAAATGTAGAATGGTTCATTTTTTATGCTTTTCCATGACTTTTTATGATTTTTACCACATTAATTTTTATTTTATATGAATTAACTAATATTTTAAAATAACTAAAATTGAATTTCAACTATGAAAAATAGCATATGATTGGTTCATAAAAAATAACGTATTGATTGAAAGCTGGATAAATTATCTCTAAGTGCAACTCTCCTTATTCGAACTTCACTCATATATCAGATGATAAAAAATAGCATACCTCTCTGCGTCCGTATGAACAATCCGGACGAGTTGGCTCGTGACTATAATGTATTATGGATAAGTTGATATAAATCAATGCTTAAAATAAACGCATGATGGAACAGGAACGTTGTGGTTTGCGGCGGAGAGCCGACGTAGTGAAAGCAATTTTCACTTGTGTCATTTATTTAATGGAACGGAATAAGATGAGCACTATCCCGGTTGCAATTATTTATTAAATTACGAAACAAGCTAACGAACCAAAGACGACTGACTAGGTACGGTAAAAAATTAAAAACGCAAAAAGTACTATAAATTTCGAGACTTTTATACGACACGTCAATTATGGCAGTAAAAGTCACGATTTATGTATGTTAGTAATGTTACACGTTTTTTGCTATAATAACAATACACCGTAACGTGACAGTTAAATATTATACAACATTTAAATGAAGATATACGGAAATAATGGAATAGTGGTTTAAAGAAGAACGCTATTTTATATTAAGCGCACAGTAAACATTTTTTGATATTATCATTAAGTTTGACTATTGATTGTTTTTATTATAAAAATAATATTTTAATATGCTATTTTTAATTCAACTATATATTTTTACCTTAACAACAAACCTTATATGACTGACGACATATTTATTAAAAAGTAATGTTTTAGAAATACAAAGTTTTATATATAACATTGACAAAGTAATCGAGCTCATAAATAATATTATATGAACTTTATATATAGCTCAAATTTAATGATTTAAATACACTTAAATTCTGATCTATCAAATAAAATTATATTTTAATGGATCACAGCAGTGAATATTAAGATGATCAATCTAAATCTAGCTAGGTCGTAAATAATATGCCATAAAGTTCTCTACAGAAAGATCATTTCCTTTTCAGATCTTTAAGCAATAATTCCTATCATTAATAGTAATGAGATTTTAAATGAGAAATATTGGTTACTTTGCATCATATTTTATGTCTGGCATACTTTTTTATATAAATTATAAATAACTATTGTTAAAAATTTTGCTTACATAAGTGAACAGGCAGATGTTCAGACAAACGTATTTATATGGATAGTTTATATAAAAAAAAAAACAACCACACAATAGATCAATGGTCAATATTAATGCTTTTAAATGAAAGGTTAATGATTAAAACTTTAAATGATCACTTATGATTTCCTTATATTTAATAAATATATTTAGAGTTTATAAATTTAAATTAAACCTATATATGCCATGATATTACTGTATTAGTTCCATATATTGTACATACATATGTACAATTTAATAAAAATACGTATTTTGTACATGTTGTACCATGAAACACTAATCCATGCATATGAAAATTGAATAAAATATTTTAATTAAGAATTTACAAGTTTTAGATTATTCTTTCTAGTTAAATAAAAGATGAAATTTCAATGCTATTCATTGACAAATTAAACAATGAATTTCATTAACAATTTCTGCTTTCACACAGAAAAAACAAATCACTTAGTGGGGTCAAAAAATTACAAAGCCATTTTAAACCCACACTGTAAATGAGGGCAAGTAAACTTTACTTTCTGAATATCCCTTCTATCTAATATTTTATAATGATTTAATTTAATATGATGTAATACTATTTGATATTGTGATAATATAGCACATTCGAATAGTCTACTTACCTGTTTAAAAAACAATACTACTGTAATACTTCGGAAGCTGTAAAATGTCTCGCGGTTTCTAACATAAAATATTCAAACAAATCATCGTTAACCGCGACCATCCCAAGCAGCCAAGATTTAATGTAATCGTTTTAACGATTAATTGAAACGGAATTAAATTGCACCAATTCACACAAGCCATACTTCAAAATAAACCCATTACAATTAACCTTGCGCTTTCTTCGTGTCAGACTCGAACAAAGCAAACGTCTTGTAATTGCCAGCAAGTTAGCATGCGAATAACAAGTGTTGACGTGTCCGATATTAGTCGTTTCCCATCATTGTAAGCATTTTTTTAAATTTTTATGTATGACCATTGTTTTGGAGCTTTCACGCCTTTCACCCAATATAGTATGCAATACAAAACATGCGATTTTTATCCCATGCAAATTCGCATTGTATTTATGATACATAAGATTAATGGTGTATCGTAGATGTCCGACGCCTATGATAAGTGTAATAGCTTTCGATTATAATATTACGGGCGTTTATCATTTTAATATTATGTTAATTCAACTACCGGTTTTGAGTCGCATGCCCACAATCGATTATTCGATAATTAAGACTTGATTACAGCCCCCGGACAGGACTTGATTTCTCATTAAAATATTGCACAAATGTGTGCGCGATAAATTGTGCTCAATGACTAATTCGACACATTCGTATGCCATTATGGATGACAATAATTATACATCAACTGCCTTCATCGGATAAAGCAATAAATAACGCATTAACATGATACTTTTATTATTTTTAATATAATAATATATATATGCTCTTAGGAATCTCTTTTTATAGTGAGATTATTACAGCAAATTATTGATAAACCTATTTTTTTAAACTTATCCTAACATATATATTGTCATGTTTAAGCGTTAATTCTTGGAAAACTAATTTTATAAAAAAAATATATCTAAGACACATATAGTTTTTATTTTTATAAAACTATATTTATAGATACGCTGATTTTAAATATGTCATCAGTTCTCCTAGACAATTTTGTTTTGAAAACTATTTATTCATCTCTACTTTCATGTTAGATTTATAATTTTTAACACCTGTGCTTTGCCAAAATAATAATATAAATATCCATACATTTGTATATATACTAAATTAAAATAAGGCATTTTGATTTCTCGATGTTTTTTATTTTTCCAGAAATCAAAATACTTCACGATTAAATGCCTCTTAAATTTTTTTATAAATAAAAACTAATATATCAACAGTGTGTGATTAAAATGATAAAGCATATTATTGTAGGTATTTTTATATAATTAATGGATGATCGTTAAAGATGATTAATTATAATAGACATGAATAATCAGAAGACCAGAATAGATTAGATTAATCACAGTTCGTCCAGTTATGAATGAACTTTAAATTATTAAATGTATACACGAATTGTAAAAAAAATGTTAATAACATCTACTACTACTTTACATTTTTTATATTCCGAACAAGATCAATATAAAAAAAATATTTAAAATATTCACAAATCGAGATTTATGTTTCCGACAAGCGTGGAAAGTAAATCTGTGGAAAGCCCCCATATATTTTTTCAATCTGCCGATTCTCACAAAAAGCAGATTTTTCTTTTCTGATTATTATTAATTCTTAGACTACCAAAGCAATGATAAGTCCGATTAGAGTAGTTAATATTTTTTTGCCATTCAAATAAGTTCGACCTCTATTAAAAGCTTCTAAGAAAGAATGCATATTTTAAAACATATGTTACGGACTCATCCTTTTCTATGCAGTGGTTTAAAAACATTTTAAAATATTCCTACAAATTCAATTGTCAACAAAAAAAAGCTCCATAAAAATTCTCGTTTTTCTATTGTTCTTGAAAAATTCTCGTTTTTCTATTGTTCTTGAAAAATTCTCAAACTTTAATTTGTTTATATTAATTGCTTTATATAGTATTTCGTGTAAGTGTGTTAAAAACATATATACAATACTTGTTTGATAACAATTCTATTCAATTCAGATTTATATATGTATATGTTAAGTTATACATAATTTAAATATGTCTATCTATGTTTTTTCTAGCAATATTGATTTTAATTATTGCCAATTTCATTGCTTTACAACAGTCATAAAATAATAAAAAAATATTTTTTTCATTTTTTTAATAAGCCCAACATAAAAACATGTATAGCATAAAATTGTAATTAACTAAAATTTTAGATAAATAATACACTTAAACGCCTCACTTTTGAAAAATGTAAAAAATAACTAAAAATACTGACTTATATAGTACATAAATTCCAGAAAACAAATACATAAAATAATTCAGTACTAGAGTATTAATTAACTAATACTACTAAATTAGGTAGTTGACTTAAGAGACATATAAATTTGTCTATTAAATCTACAATAAGCACTTAAGAGATTTAATTAAAGCATTTATTGCTAATAATGAATGTTAACCAGAGCTCAAATAAAACTCATAGTGAATCATAATATTTTCATTATAAAACATATCATTTACTTAATAATTTTATAATTTCCAACGCAATAGACATCTGCATTATATGTCCTAATTATAGAAAATATTTGCTCTACATTAATAAAAACACAACAAATAAAAATTAAAACACAATAAAAATACGAATAAAACATTTCATTGAGACCATAAAAATAGTTGAAGCGTAAACGCAACGTTTTACAACTAACGATAAAATTTATGGTTCGGAAATTACCAATTTCTAAATAAATTTATTACAAATAGCACTATAATATACATGTAAATAAACTTCCTACATATCGAAAAGTTTCTTTGATCGCTTTTTAATTTTTAATTAATTAATTTAAATATTTATAATATACATTATCTACTTGCGTATTATTAGCCTTGATGCATTAATACCATATACAATATCCATCGAAGTGTAGTGAGTAGTATGCCGTTTGAGGCGAACAACACTTGTTTTACTTTTATCCGGTAACCACGTGACAAAACTGAATAACTGCGCGTAGCAAACGACATGTCTGCATGTCCTATTAAAAGTTGATGATTGACATTTGTACATTTACTGCCGATGATCGGTTGCCGAGTCTTCTAAATTCAACCCAGATCCGATTCGGTATTAGTATAGTGTTTTTTTATCCTCCTTTCCTTACTTTGTAACGGTCTTTGGCAATAGAAAAATTGTCACGGCAAAATTGTAGCCAATTCGCATTATTTTGGATGTAAATCGAAAGTTTGAGCACGCAGTAGTGGTAATAAATTACATACCACAATTAAATGTTGAAAAAACTAAAGTAAAAAATAACTACGTTGAAGACAATGATTTTTATGCTTTCAATTATTTTGTACAGTGCTGTTCAATTGAAGCTTATATTAGAATCGACTTTAAAGATTAAAAAATCTAAAGCAAAAAGCTAAATAAGTCTAAAGAAAACCGTACCTTAAATTTGTTCATTCAAGTTAAGAGAAATGGTTCTTTTTTAAAGTTATCAACACATATATTATCACATTATTAGTTGAAAACCCTATATATGAAACAAAGAAGATGTTAATTGCCATTAACAATGTATTGAAATAAATAACAATTTGTAAGTGCACCTAGTGAAGTTTAATAGTGAATATTTAATTTATTTTTTTTGAGAAAATAGCTATAGCGAACTTCAAAACTATAGTGTACAAGACTATAATATTGTCTATTCAACCGCAGATAAATGCTTTAAAAATACCACGTTCTACTAAAAATATCTGAGAATATTTTTATTAGTGAAATGCATGATATTTTGCATACTAAATGCAATTTTTTTTAATATTTATTCTAGATTATCCGTTCCAACAACTGGATAATCACAATTAACAACTGCTTACTAAATAATGAGACACTAAACTGAAATCAAAGTCTGTAAATCAGTGACAAATATATTATTAGTTCCTCGATGCCCAAGAATTATTATCTCGAGTCTTGTATACATTATATTTAATTTTTTAACATGTTTTAATTAATCGCAAGTCTAAATATTGTTAGCAAAAACATTTGCTAGTCAATTATTATCTTACAATTAGCTGGTTTTACTTGACTACATCATTCAAAAGCTTATGAACAATAAACTGATTTCAACTTTTAAAAGCAATTTAAATTCAGTTGCATTCATTATTTGTTATTTGGACGAATATTGTTGAATTTTGGACAACAGTTACAATTAAGGTTTTCAAACCAATTCGAATATTAGTTAATTTGCCATTAATATTTTTCTTTAACTTTTGAACCTATTGTGAATAGGGATTCCAATCCCGGGCCAAAATTTTGATCCCGGGATTTCGGTATTGCAATTAGTCGATCCCGGGATCCCGGGACCAGTCCCGGGATAATTTTCATGTTATTTTATCGATAAAAATAATTTAAAATGAATAATACAATATATTTTTACATCTGTTTTTTTATAACGTACAATGTATAAAGTACGTATAATTTTAGTCTTGGACTTAAAATAAAAAATAATATAATAAAAATAAAAAAGGGAAGGTCTTATATATTTATTTGAGAAGAAAAAAATGAACTTTTGACAATGTATGTACATACCTATGTACATTCATAGACAATTAATTGAAAACATTATTTTGAATAAAACTCACGAAGTAACATCAAAGCATCAAGTGTTTTATCATTTAGCCTTGATCTGATTTTGGTTCCTAAGCAGCCTGCTGCTGAAAAAGCACGTTTAGACTCACAGCCTCAAAGATTCACAGATGACACGTGCAATTCGCGCAAGTTTGTACACGAAATATAACGATGTTGTCAATAATAATTCGATTGTGCTTGATAAATCAACCAATCCGAAAAATTCGGGATTATGTTTTATAATCCCGGGACTCATCGGGTATTGAAAATCGTTCGGGATCCCGGGATCCCGGGATTCGGGATCCCGGGATTGGAATCACTAATTGTGAATAATCAATCACAAGTTTAGAAGCATTTTAAAAATGTAGCATTGCTAAAGTTTCTTAAGTAAGTACAAATTTTATACAAACAGTAAGTCAAAAACAAGTAGAAGAAAAGAAACATTCAGAGAGATTTCATAAGAACAAAGTTAGTAATAAAGACTTGAAATTGGAGAGTGTATAATTTATATAATAGTAATGAAATCAGATATCAATCTCTAATAAAAAAAAAATATATTAAAAAAATCGCTTGCGTACATTACACCTTAAGATAAAATGCGACAGATTTTATTCATGAAAAAATATCTTATCTATCTTTCAACTATTTTTTAAAAATCCAAGTAATTCTTTGGAATGACACAGAATTACCCATTTAATTAAGCCTATGCACAATCTAACTCGATTTTATTTTAATTATTTATCACCATTTTCATTCATGAGATAAGTAAAATCTAGGAAAGCATAATATGCGTAATTTATATCTTTCAGACACTATAGAACTTGAAAAACACTAGGGTCTACGTACTATTCAAATCATATTTGGTGTATTAATCAAGTCAATGACTCTAAATTCAAGATTGACTTATGGAAAAGCAGTTAACTTTAAGGTATTTAAAAATTACCTATTTATCCTTCAGGCTCATCCGTTAAATTTAATAGTCAAATAGATTATTTATACATATACACTGTTAGTAAAATACTTTACGGCAAGAATATGTTAACTAACATTGACATAGTTACGAGATATTTATGTTATTTGCCAAATTTCATATTTTATAATGAAATTTTTATAAATTAAATACATATTTATATTTTTAATTGACAATATGTTAAATGCTATAGATATAGTATACGAGATACTTATGTTATTTTCTGAATTTTCATATTTATAATAAATTGTTGTCAATTAAATACATATTTAAACTATAATTATCTATATAGGTATTTTCAGTTAAAAACAATACCAAAATATCTTGATCTAGCTTTAAGCAGAAATTTATTGTGGTCAATTTATTTTTATCTAACGCTAGATCAAGATATTTTGGTAATGTTTTGAACTGAAAATACTTATTTTGAGCATTATATAGTTTAAATATGTATATATTTATTAATACAAATCATCAGTTAAATTTTAAAGTCCATGAATAAATTATTTTTTGTAATAAAACTGTTGTTAATTTAACAACTACAGCTGAATTATTGTGTAATGACTTTTGTTTAATAGAGAGTAAAGGCATTTTAGTATTTTCTTTAATTAAAAAGACTGTGTTTTATGTATATAGCTGACATATTTTTTTTTTTAAATGCATTAAATATCCATAAATAGTATTATATTATATTTTTGAATTTTTTGACTGATTCTTGAAACAAATCAACATTTTTTTCTAAAAAACAGACATACGTCTACAGAGTAGCCTTCATTCCGAATATATTTGCCCGTTTTTTAACTATTCGTTACCCAAATAGTTAAAAAGTTAGTATAAGCTCTTACTATGATTTTAATATTTTAAAATGCTAAAAAATACAAAAAATTAACCAACTTTTAAAACACAGATGTTAATTATTTATTTAAATCTTTACTTGTAACAACAACACGCGTAATCATTTTTTCTTTGCTGTACCATTGCATTATCTAAAACACAGTTGTACCCTATTTTGTTTTGCGAAGTTTTGACTAATAGCCGCTAAAAAAAATAATCAAAAAATACGTTGTTATTGCTGAAATTCAAGAAATTACTAATATATCCGAGATAATATTGTGCAGCTGTGGCTGATATGTATTAAATTAAATCTTCTAAATCAATACAAATAATGTTTAATTTAAATAGTTTTTCCAAAGTAATCATTACTGTAAAATATATAATTAAAATTAAACTTCGTACTAATTAGTATAATTAGTGCTGAACCTATATGTATTATTTGTTTTCTATTTTTCGTAGCTTCACGAATATATTCGAATATTTTATCGATAACTATTTGATATTCGAATTATTGAAAATAATGATTATTTGGAAGCTCTACTGCAACTCTTCAAAAAATCGCATAAAATTTATCACATATAGTTTTTGTAAATTTTCTATACTAATCGCTATATGCTATTAGATACTGAATTCAATAATTGTTAGTTCAACTAAGTGAGTAATGATATTTAAGATAAACTTATTAGAATAATAAATCTGCTAATCGTTGGTTCTATATTTATACAAGGAAATTTAAAAAAATCTATTATAGGATCAGTCGTAACGTGAACATTGACAGAGAGCAATTAATGGAAAGATCCTGCAAAAAATATAAATCGCGATGAGAAAATCGTGACATAATACGCTTTTTAAGATCTTAAGTAAATATTCTCATGTTGGAATATAAATATGTGAAGGTGATGTCTTGAGCAGGACTAAATATTTTTTTGCTATTCGAGTTATTTGATTCTGACGTCATATAATATTAGATTTTATAGTGAGAAGTATTGTGATAGACACTCCAGATTTTTAAAATAGTATAGTAATGGTTGCCGACTCCTGTGCCAGGTATCATGCGTCGATGCGTTATCTGTCGGCCAAGTCTCGGAGAAACATCTCGCCGAGAGCAGATGAATGCCGTCGACCCCATTTCCATTTCGCGCTGTACAACACTTACGGGCCACCTTATACTAATGGCCTGAAAAATGTCCGACGCTAACATAAACCAAACACTTTTTGCACCGACGTGACAGGCCGACGTACTAGAATTGGAGCCGCTGCCGCCGCGAGATGTTTCCGCTTCCGTATTGACAAAAACAACGTCAAACAACGAAAACTGGTATGGTTTGGTATTCCTTGTCGAACACAGATCATTAATATGAAAACCAGGCAAATGCAAAGTTAGTTTGAACGACTGAGAAAATCTCGCTCCACGGCCATGTAAATTTGTATTAAATCAACACTGCTGCTGAAATTGAGGGCCAATTTATTTCTGTAATAGCAATAACGTTATGAAGTAGCAAACTGTAACAAAATCGTAAATTTGAAGTGTAAAGAGGTGATGTTTATGATTAAAAAATGAGTGAAGAGTAATCCGTTGTTACTTATGAACTCATTCATATAATAAAAATATTATTGGTTATTATTTTTTTTTAACTAAAAATTGTGGTGCGGAAGTATAATTATATCCCAATGTGGAAGGTGACAAGACTACAGCGCGCCCATTTCCCTAGTCGCCAGCCTCCCAAATAGGAAGCGGCAATTCAATAAGAAGAGATCTTCTCGCCTGCGTCAATTTATTCGATCGCACATGCGAGTGCAACGCACATATGCGTCCGAGACAATAAATACTTATGTGGCATGTCCATCGCGGGTAAGCTACCGGTTTGATAATTATTGGCTCGTTTGTTTTGTTTCACCGTGAGACTAGTTTCTCCACATTTCTTTCTTACTTAGCCACATTTTTCACGTGCGAATTTCGCTCAATTACTATCCGTGTAATGTGTGTACAACGAGTCGGACGCGAACGATAATTAACTTGGCATCAACGTCAAAATATTTGCATATGCCGAATATTATTTATAGCCACGCTTATATGGAGAGTAATTCTATGTTATTAATAAATGCTAATTGAGTTAAAATTCGTTTTCGTACATTAAATAAATTGGGATAGTTAATCTAATAAAAATTATGATCTATCAATAAGTTTATATTTAGAATTGATGAAAATGCTTATTTTGTATGAATTGTTTTGACATAAATATTGACAAGATATTGACAATATTTAATTAAGAAAAATAAGTTTGTATATCAACCTTTCTAGTTATTTAATTCTTTGTGCGGTATAGCCGTTCAGGTACGGTGGTGGATCTTTCACTGTTTTGAGGTACCCCAGATAGTTATATATTTACATATATAACTAAAGAAATAATATATATTCATATATTATTTTTTATTTGTTCTATTGTAAGTTTTATAAAAATAATATCAATAAATTAAAGAGTACTAAATAAATTAGCATAAAAATATTTAATATTAATTTTATAAAAAATATTAAAATCCTCTAAATTAACATAAAAAATTTTCACAATAAATTAACAAAATTAAATAATAGAAAAGTGGTAAAAACAAATTAATAAAATATACTATTACAAATAAAAATCTCTGATTTTTTCTATTATTTACTATGAATGCAATATAAAATAAAAATAAATAAATAATAATAGAAATATATATGAAAAAACACTCACTCCCAGCTAACAAATTAAAAAACGTGTATGAATTAAAAACTCACTACTCAAAGAGTTAATAGACTAATTATTAATAATATTTTATTAAAACTAAATTAATTCAACTAAATCTATAATAAAATTGTGTGTTTGCTATAATTGAGGTATGAAAATTGCACCCCAGATCATATGTCTAAGATACTTCATCTTATTCCATTTAATAGTTGAAAAAAAGTCTCTATTTCGTCTTTTCATTAAAGACTCTCTTAGCAATGGAACTTTGAGTAAGCATCTCTAAAGCTACATCTCGAACGCTTCTAATCTATTGATTGTATTATTTTATTTTATTAATTAAATCAATGTCTCGCATCCATAAGTGCTTGTTTGTGAGAATAAACCAACTTTAACCTCTTTGTCAGATACATTTAGCTTCATCCTCCCAATTATATTTTTATTTAATTTTATGGGCGCAAAACTCACTTTTCATTTTAAAAACGAAATATTTTTTATTTATTTTAACAAAAAATTGAGAAATTGATTATGAAGCAATACAAAAATGAGCAAAGAACAAAGATTGTAAAATTTTATTTGGAAAACCACGATTCAATTAGGCTTAAAGAAAGAGCATATTGTCGACATTTTAATGCCAGAAATGGACCCTCAAGACCAACCATTGGAAGTATCATTCAACGTTTTCAACAGCAAGAGATAATTTCTAACTTTCCAACGGTCTGAAAGAAATTAGCCAGCTATTGAAGCTGTACATAAAAGTACTGCAAGAAAACCGCTAACATCAACTCGAAGTTTGGCGTTTTCCGCAGATCATTGCAGTATTTTTTTAAGGAATTACAACAAACAAAAACGGACTTGCTATCCATTCAATCCAAAACCATTCAACTTAAGAACAGACTTCACGTATGTGGACACGTTTTCCAAATTTTAAGTCGTTGTTTTGAAATTTACAATGCCGGAACTGCAGATATTTCAACGACATATGTTTCTACCAATGCTTTTCAAATATTTTCGCCAATAGTGTTACTCTAAAGTATTTTTTATTATTGATATTTTGAATGTAGAGCATTGAGAATGCGTAAAAATGGGACAAACACAAGGCAAGATCAATTTCGGCTGTTATTTATTTATTTATTACTTTTATTTATCCTGATTGAATAAATTACTGTAAGCGAGAAAAGGTAATGCAAATAATAAGAGAAGAGACCCTCTTAAACTTTATTGAGTTAGCAAGCTCGCTCATGCGAAAAACAATACCTTTTATTATTGTTGTTGTAATTTTATTTCTGCAATTACTGGATCGCTGTTCGAAAAAATGCAATCAAGATGTGCAGTGGCGCTCAATTTATTAAATAAAAAATGTATAATTCAAGAAAATTTCACATACAAATACGTATGTTGCATCAGACATAGTTAGTTTATATAAACCTATGATGCCCTTTTGAACTTTCCACTCCACAGACACAAATCGACGATCGAACGTCTCTATACACTTCATTATGCAATTGTAGCGGAATGGGCGTGCAAAATTATGGTGCGACGTCTCGTTTTAATTTATGTCTTATTTATAGCATTGTTATCTGCGAGAGAGATCCGTACGTCAGTCTAGCAGTCGATCTCTAAACGCCAGATCTTATCTCGGAGGCTGCCTTACGAGTTTCAGCGGAAGCTGTGTACATCTTCGCGGCGAGAGCAGATTCCACACCCTACGGCCATATCCAGATTACTCCCAGAGCCCGAAGGTCAGGATGTATTATCACTTTCCACTGCTGCTATCGACAACATCTACAGCGATGTTTACTTACGATGCAGAATATCGCTATATATACACACTTTGTGATTAATCACTTCCTTATTGTTTATCTATTTACACGCAAAGGTACAGTTGTAACGTCGAAGAGACGCCTTCAATGTAAACGTTATAAAATATTAAAAAATAAATAGCTATTAAACATACATAGATAAAAAGTCGAAACGACTGACGAATAATTCAATAATGCACTATATAACTCATATGTGTCTTTTTTTAATAAAAAAATAGATTTTATATAAATTATATTTAATAAGACCGTGCTTTCCAGATAAAATCTGTTAATGCTTGTGTTAATTTCTCGTGATATATTCTGTATCTGCTGATCCACTTATATTCTCAACGGTCTATTTTCATTCATAGTTTCAAAAAGTAATGAATGATATGTCAAACCCGGCGGTAGTATATAATAATTACGCACGTATGGTTTTAGCTATTCACGTCTTTAATTAAGCTTTATTATAACGGAGCGTGTCGGTAACCCAATAAGAAAAACTCACCGTATAATTTAATAATCATACACATCACACATTGTGAAATCATGTTATTATCGCGCGGATCATATACATCATTAAGTGCCAATAACTTTTGACGATAACAAAGCGAGATCGATATACGCTCGAATTTTTCAATCAATTTTTTTAACGCACAAAGGGGAACGTACATGACCTAATGAATGACCATTCTTTTCACGTACCATAATCAAAAGTCGTGATTCTCTGAAAATGTGAACAGTTAACTCTCGACGACTAATTATGGGGGAGAAAAATATTTTTTTTCGACGCGAAATCGTGTCAAAAATCAAAGAGACAATGCTTATCGAGCACACAGTAATCGAACTCGACTCAAAGTTCATAATTTCACTGACGCTTAGTAAATGTGTCGTCTCAGTTTTTTTTTCTTCTTAGTTACTCTGAGTTTGTTATTGACATGCAAATATTTAACATACATATTTTTTATCGACACTCGAGATTGAGCTGTATTGCATATCGCGCAAATACTGGACGTGTATCGAAGCACAAACGATCCGGAAGCGCATCTTAAAAAATACAGAGAAAACAGAGAGATTTGTCGATGAGAAAGGTGAAAACTGGATGAATGAAACGCAAAATAAAAACTCGTATGAAAGCGAGCCGACTTATATCCACAATTAAATAAAGAATCGTCCTTTTATCACCAACTATTCTCACGGTAATAAGCGACAGTTAACGGATCGTTTAACGAAATATTTTCGAAGAAATGGCTCCATTGTCAGATAGTACCTACTATATAACGTAATTGATGGCAAATTGCGCGCAGAAAAAAACCACGTCTAACACACATAGTTTATTCGAGACGAATGACTGGCATATATTTTACAACGGCCGCCGTACGTACGATATTAACAAGTGAAACTAAGGTCGTTAGGCCTGAGACAAAAAGAAACCAGCCGTTCGTTCTTATCGACCGAAATGGATAATTTCTATTAATTTCTCTGAGTCGATTTAAAGTAGGCCGCGGCCAGGCGGGACGATTTGCATCTTAACCGGGTAATCGAATTAATTACATAATTTGGCAACTGAACCATATACGTGCGTATTATATGTTTGCAATAAGTGAATGTAATGTGTCGGAATATATACTTAAAAAGTTAAACATAAATAGTTAAGTCTAATAACAAACGTATCTTATAAAAAAAAAATCCGATATATATTCTGTATAAAATATTCATAAATAAGATTTTTTTTTAAAACTTTTTGAGTATATTCTGTATATTTCTGAGAATGAAATTAACTATACTAAACTAGCTTATTGTTACAAAATAAAAAGTAATCAAACAACCAGTGGTGCTATAAAAAAAATTACACTACATAAAGTAAAATTGAATCACGTGCTCAAACACTTATATGTTTGTTTACTCTTATTTATATGAGCTTGCTATCACTTTTCTGATATCATATCTGAATTTGAAGTATCGAATTATATAAATCTGCA
The DNA here is from genome assembly GCF_051122295.1 of Plectrocnemia conspersa. Taxonomy (NCBI): domain Eukaryota; kingdom Metazoa; phylum Arthropoda; class Insecta; order Trichoptera; family Polycentropodidae; genus Plectrocnemia; species Plectrocnemia conspersa. The sequence continues at coordinate 22,291,938 of NW_028277176.1, forward strand.
TATGTAAAATGTGTTTATTTTAAAGACTAGTCTAATAGTTCGTTATTTGGACTAAATTTATTTTCATATGCAAATATAGTAAATAAACCATAAAAAGTAATATGTCTCAAATAAATTATTTTGTCACAAATATAAATTTTATTCATAATAAAAGTTATAGAAAAGTTTTCATAGAATTTATATAACTTTGATATAACTTTTTTAATATCATGTCTGAATTTTAATTATCGAATTACATTAAAATGATTTTATTTTTCAATCATATCTGCAAATATAAAATATATTTATTTTTAAGACCAATTTTATAAATATTTATTTTCTCTACATTTACTTTATATATTTTACTTTTATATAGATTCTGATAACAAAAATAAATATTTGATTTAAAATGAAAATTTTGGAAAAGTTAAATTGAAAGAAAATACATTTGAATGACAGAAATAACATCGGAATTATTGAAAAATAAATTGATAATATATTTAAATACTAAATTAACCAAAATATTTATATTTTTAATACTGATAAAAAACATTATATTATCATTAAAAATATTTTAATTTTAAAATTATTTACTTATTTTATAAAAACAAATTTAAAATCTGCCATATGGACTATGTGCATAATAATAATATTTTAGTATTTTATTTAATAAGATTATATTATATTCGACAAAAGTATTGTATTTTTCTTTTTGGAAACTAGTCTTATGCAAATATGGTTAATAATCCAAAAAAATAAATATGTCTCATATAGATTTTGCTGTCACAGCTATATATTGAATATGTAATGTAAATTTTGGAAAATTTTGTCAAAATAAATAAATATAAAAATAATCTAAAGATACCCTAATTTATTTTTTATGTAAAATAATAATTAATTATCATATATATTTTAATCAAAAAAATATTTTTCTAATCTTAAGTACTTCATAAAAAACAATTTATATTCTGCCAAACAAACTTTGTGCGTGACAATAATATTCTTATATTTTAATAAATAAAAATATTAATAATAGAATTATTGTATTATTTATATAAAAATATCAGCACATGTATTTTTTTTATTTGCTAGTGGAAATATAATAAATATTTAATATGTCTCAAATATATATTTAATTCATTGTAAGTAATCTTGCGTAAGAATAATATTGTTGTATTTTATCAAATAAAATAATAATATTTATATATAAATATATGTATGTGTGATCTTAATAAATTAAACAAAATATAATATTTAATTTAAGACTAATTGTAATAGATATCTATAGTATTTTTTTATGTTTATTGTTAATATCATATATAATTGATTAAAAAAATATTTTCAGCAAATATACTTTTTTTATAATTTTACTATCGATTGATTGCTAAAATTAAACTATATTTAAAAAAATATAAAAGTAAATAAATATTTATTATACATACATTTTTGTTTAATTTATTTATATAACAATTTTAACCTTTTTCAGTATAATAATGATAAATTATAGCATTTATAAATAATTTCACATAAAAGTTGCTTTAAATATTTTATTTATATCTATTCCTAATTTATTGCCCAAAATCAATGCTGTTGCAAATTCAAAGCTATTTTCTAAAATATTTATTAAATTGTAAATCATAAAATATTTGCGTGTAACGCATGAAGTTAGTCGTGAGCGAACTAATAAATATTTTAATAATCATTCCTTTATCGATTCACCAAAATAAAACACTAGTAAAAATATAATGCATATAAATATGTATGCGTTTTTTTGGGTTTTAAAATAATATTAATCAAAAAAATGCATTTAATGCTAAACTGACACTCTTAAAATGTAAATGGTCAAATTAATCAAAAGTGAAAAAGATAATAAAAGAAACGCTTCATTAGTTTTACTTTTGTTTGATAATGTATTATAAATATTTATGTTTCACCCATTTTTTTAAGCTTATTTAACAAAATTCCATAACAATCTATCATTCGTTTCTCTTATGTTTGTTTATACTGCTGTTTTTTTCATTATGGTAATCACTATTTTCTAGTATCGAATCAATGCACAGTTATTTATGTATTGTGTATACATATATCTATCTATGTTCACATATTTCTAATTCACTAAATATTTACATTTGTCAAGCTTCTTTACATATGTATACAGTAACCTACGTATCTATCATACATAGTATGTATATAATAACGACAACAATATCACAAGTCCGTTATCTAAATTGCGCGCAAAACTTTCGTTGCATAAAGCGAATCTTCATCCGGTAAATAATTGGCTTGCGTGTTTATCCGACGAGATTTTTAGTTTCTATACACATTTTTTATTTGATATATAAATCGATCAGCCGACTTTCTCGACTGTAACACGTTTTACGGCTAAAACGCTTTTTTTGTTAACGTATGTATCAATTTTCACACATTAAACTGAATGGAATGTATTGTGAGCTTAAAGTCCGAGCAGTGAGATTGGAACAATTATGAAGATATTGCGACACATTATAATTAACTCACTTTCCGCCACACTTTACGCTAACACTTCCGAGAACGCGTTAATTTGACGCATAAACCCAAGAGTTTAACTGTACACGCGATAAATGGTAAATAATTAAATCTCCATGTAACTGTGTTTAATGAAGAGATTGTGGAAATCATCATCAACGAGCGCATTCGCGTCTTTTTTTTATTTAGATATGTGATATGCATTAAATGTAAAAAACATATTTCATTTTATTTGAGAACCTACTTCTGGGTCAATATTAATAGTATTTTAATCAAGTTACATTTATAACGTTTTTTTATTATTAATAACAATGCTGATATTTTAGTTTATGTTATATCAACACAAGTACTTTTAAAACTGTCACTCTAGAAATTGCTGTATTAATAAAATTGCATTTATATTACACATAGTAAACCATAAATATATATCGCTATCGCTATATAATATTTTAAAATGTGCCTTTAATATATTTATGCAAAATACATATGTCAACAAAAAGCAACACAGCACAGGCTGTTAATAATTGAGCCACCTAAAAATATGTGCAATATGTTGTACAACAAGTTTATCATAATAATTAAACTCTAAATATTTTTGTGCAATTTTTGATTTGTTTCATTTAATAAGCTATTCCTAAATACGCCATTTTTTTCATTTATACCATATATAAAACAGCAATAAAATATGAATTTATGCTACTAAAAATGTTTTACAATTTTTTATCTAAATTTGTAATACATTTGGCTACTTTTAAATGAACCACCTAAAATCACAATTATGTGCTAGTTTGCGCCACTCAAGACATTCGTGATAGAATGATAAAAAGCTATTTAAATTATATAGAAGAAAAAAAATGGAATCAAGAATCTATGTATGTTTTGTATAAAATGCTTCACTATCTATCTCTACGTCTCTATGTTTGTTATGAGCCACTCGAAAGATTCGTAAATCACTATTTGGTGTATAATAATAATAAAATATCTGTTGATAATTTTAATATAGAAATAATTGCTAAATAGTAGCAATGAAAATTTGTAAAAAAAATGTTCTATTATGATATAAACATTATTTGGTATTTTATTAGGAATTTTCTAAAGAAACAGAGATAAAGATTCTTTAAAGATTATTAAATGAAATTTTATACCAATGTGTATGATTTATAAAATATTATAGCATCCCTAGGATAATGCAGGAATGAAAAAATGTAGGTTTTCTGGTGTGAATAAAGAAAAATAAAAATCCAAATTTTAATGTAATGAATTTTCGTATTTTATCAGCACAATCATGAGATTGTATATTTATGTAAATCTACGGCACAATTATGGGGCTAATTTTAAACGCACCTTTTAAAATATTGATTCAATTTCCACTGAGCTTTAGTGCTTTTCGATAAGCTCGTTTAAAATATACACTGATTCACTCTATTTTGTAATTAACGTTCGATCATACATATCGATAGCGGGCACCATCGCGCCAGGATTAATCTCTTTCTCTCTCTCTCTCGTTCTCGAGTGCGGCAATTATCTAATTTTCCGTAATGCGTTCGGACGCCGGCCGGTCGGCAGCCGCTAATTTCGTTCTCCCGGACGAATCGAAAAAACTGAAATTGCGACCGAGAGATGAGTTTCGCACGCGATACTCGTATGAAATGTCTCGGATTACGGTTGCGCAAACCGGACTCACCTTTTACACGGAGACGCATGTGAATGCAGGCAACTCCATGGCCCTAAAGCCGAGGTCCGTGGAACTGGCGCCGGTCCGTATAACAACTCGTAGAAAATAATATAAATACAATAAACAATCTCGATGGAAGGAAAACTGTTCACTGGAGAGGAGATAGAAAACGGTCACGAAGCACGGTCACCGCGGCATGTTTGTGGGCACGTGCCCTGGACTCCGGCGGATGGTGGTGGCGGAGGTCCGACCCGGAGCTCGGCTGAGGCCCGACTGAAGTTGAGCAGAGGCGCGTGGCCGCTGTCAGCCAGTCGACCACCGACGCCGACGCCGAAGAGAGTGAAAGGACGTCGACGCCGTCGACGTAGGAAGCGCGCAACCCGCGACGAGCTGGCCGAAATCACACGGTTTACAGTGTTTCCTGTGCCATTTTCCCGAATCCTATTTTAATGAGCATAGAATCACTGCTTTTTTAAAACCTTCGATGCTACTATATATTAAAAATATTTAATTATTTAATCTTGCTATGAAAATTTTAAGTAAAACATTTAAATTTAAATTTTCATAATAATTCGATTCGATTTTTCCTTAAAATTGGGCTATTTATTGATTGAATTTGAAACAGGTAATAAAGCAGCAGAAACTGTTTGCAATCTAAACCATGATTTAGGTGTGCGTCATGTTATAAAACGTACAGTGCAATGGTGCTTTAAAAAAATATGCCAACTCAAGAGTCAAATTCGAAAGCTTGCACAAAAGTTTAACATTAATATTGTAACAGTTTTTAACTATTTATAAAAACAAGGTTACGAAAATTGTCTTTTTTATAGAACAAAAACAAATATTGATAATAAAACAGAAGCAATAGTATTGTTACTTGCGATGAAAAGTGGATCTTTCAAAACAACATAAAGCGGTCTTCAAAACCAAATTAAATAAAACTGCGGTCTTCAAAACCAAATTAATCCTAGCAAAACTATTACAGCTAAAGTTTTTTGTCATGTGATTGTCAAAATGTTCTAAAAACGACGTCATTTAATCCTCGAATGGATTAATCGAATAAAATTATTTTTACGATAATGCACTAACACTCATACTACAACACCGGAATACATAAACATGTTATTCAAAAGCAGAAATGTGTTAATTAGCTTAAAAAATGAATTCGAATATGAACTTTATAAAACAGTAATTTTGCTAAAAAAAACCATATCACCAAAAATATTATAAGCTTATAATACATGTACATCTCATAAAAACCATTTAAAAACGCTCTTATGTGCATATTAAAAAAAATGTGAAATAATATTTGGTTCAAATAAAATCATTACATCTGAATGTGCTAATAGAAAGCATATTCTATTGAAGCTTTAAATTAGGATTGAAATAATTTTAATTCTAAATTTAAAAAAAATGTCTTTAATAGATGTAATGTTCTTAAAAAATACGATATATAAACCGCAAATGCTATTAATTTTATACAGAACTACTAGCGAGAGAATAAAAACAGGTTTAACCCTTTAGCGCGCAAAGGGCGAAAACGGTCGATATATCGACCGACGACATAACGGTCTATAATTCAATACCTATTCATAATAAAATCTTCCTTAGCATCCCAATATGTCATCGAGGAAGCTCTTTCGTTGATATATCGACCATATGAAATTAAGTTGTTGCTATAGGCCAAAACACGATAAAATCAAAAATCAAAATAAAACATTACAAAACTCTAAAAGAATTATTTTTTAACAATATTTCTTTATATGTGTATATGTAATATATTTCAAACAATAAATTATATTTGTGTGCCAATATTTGATCGTTCATTATATAATAAACAATTTTTTTAAATATCACCCTAAGTGGTCAAAGGTCGATATATCAACCGACAAAATTTTCGAAATTTGCAAAAAAAAAATTATTTTTTTTAATTTTTTTTATTAAAATTATTTTTTTTATATATAATAAAAGTTCTAAAAAGTAATTTTTTAACCCTTAATTCCAAAATAATTAATTTGCGTGCTAAAGGGATAAAAGGCAAAAAGTTTCGAAAGACAGCAATAATTTTAAAGAGTTTTGGCTTGCCCTAAGTTCTTAGATTCACAATATAACATATTCATAACATATTTTTTAAATGATAGTAATTAAAGCTCACATTCAAACACTTATTTTAAGCATAGGTTGTATTTTTTCAAATAAATACAACTATCAAAATATATATCAAACTATTTAGTGACCGTTAAAAAAATTATAAAAATTCAAAATAAATTTTTAGATTTAAGAAGTATGTATGGTTTATTTAACATAAACATAATAAAAAAACTATGAATAACTAAATATGATTGTTTTATTATATCGCAAACCCAAAAACTATAAATATAATAAAATTATAGAATACTAAAAATCAATAAAACCAAAGCCAAACAAAAAAATATATCTAAACTTTCAAGTGAATAAGAGTCAAGATTTATTAATAGAAAAATTATAGAAACTTGTCTAAATACCTAAAATTTATTTTTTAAATTAGAATTAAATTATTTTTATATAAACCAATTTGATAAAAACGACACAGGTAAAAACCTAATTATATTAGGAAGAAAATACTTAGTAATTCATTCTTTTGTGAAATTCATGGATGTAAAATTAAAATAACAATCGGTTGTATTTAGATACATACATATATTTATTTATTTTCGTACATAAGCATATCTATGTATATAAATATATACATAAAAATAGTACGATAATATAGAAAAATATAAAAAATATATTTTTTATATCAAAAATTATTAATCAAAATATATAATATAATTTATCTTATGTATTAAGAAACATTTATTAAAATTTAATATCTGAAATTTATTGCCACATTTTTTTATATATATAAGTGTATTTTTTGTGAAAGGGATTAATGACATAAATAATACTAAATTATTTTAATTAATGTGCTTTTTTTTTAATTATCAATATAATTTTTAATTTTACTTTTATAATTGCTTAAGATTGGTTATAACATTTTTTGTATGGATGTTCATAATATTAATAAATTTTACAAATTTATTTTTTATATAAATAAATATGTCTAAGACATAAGGGTTGACTCTAAAAGTCATATTATTTTTACTATGTAGATGACATTTATGTTATATTTAATATAGTCCTATAAAATCCTAAGAAAATTCGAATCAAATATTGTTTCATATATAAAGAACAATTATTAAAGACGTCTATTGGAAAAGTAAAAGCACAAAAAGTGTCATAAATAATGTAATAACACTATCATAAACTATTATATTTTAAATATTAGGTTAAAGACCAAATAACCAGCATCAATTTGTATACGAAATATAGCGTCTAGAATCATAAATTTTATAAGATATGTTACATTATCTTAATACATAATAATACAAAAATTGTATACTAGTTGTCCTAATTTTTTATAGACAGTTTGTTATATATTTCACATTTAATTTTCAATATATTTTTATTTTATTTATAAGTTTAAGTTTCTGACAAGTCTTTATTTAAAATTAGCTAATTATTACTTATTTATTTTGACAAAAAAAAATAGAAAGCAGTTGAGATAACATAGAAGGGTTTTGACATATTTTCCTCCGCATATTTTCAAAAAACATAAATATGTCAAATTTTACATTACCTACATTAAGTTAAATAGCTTATATTAGATACTTAAATCCTATAAAAATATATGAGAAATAGGAAACAGCTTTTTTTTTAATTTCGAGAAGCATGGAAATAACAGCGAAAAATGACGATAAGACAAATTTAATATATACTTATTTGGTTTACTTTTTTGCATAAATCATAGCATTGATATGTCTAATATTTTTATGTAAAAAAAATATATGCAAGTACTATTTTGCATATACATCAAAATCTTGTATTTTTGTGATATAACAGTAATAAAGATTTTAATCAACAACAGAAAATGGATTAAAATATTAATTATGTATAAAATATATACTACTTACTGCTAGACATATTAATTAGAATTTAATATGTATTATAAATGTCGAATATACATCTGCCGAGTTTCGTGTGACATCTACAATCGCACGTGAAATTATGATTATTTTTTACAGACAGCTGTTATAATGTAGTGCGAAAAAATACATCATTCATCGGCGATGAAGTGGGGAGCACATAATAATTTTCACATGTAAACGAGGTTATTTAAATTAAAATTTCTTTTGGAATTACTAATAATATGCTTGACTCTTCATTAAAATTATTTTTTTTAGATTATGTATACGAAAATAAATGCCATTGCAATAATTATATATATAATTTTGATATAAATATATGTATATGCTTCAATGAAATGTTATAGTATATTAATAGTATATTTAAAAACTAATTATATTTTTTTCATAAGAATAAAAAATATTCATGGTTTTTATGCACTGAAAATTAACACTAAACGCTGATTCAATCTAACGCATTCATTAATTTTACCAGCACAAGCATCGATAAAGAGCGTCAGATTAGAAAGTTATTTTACTGCAATTTTTATGGTTCTAGGGCACTGTTATTTTTTTATTCTTTACATTATAATAAATTAATAGTCCATTTACGTTGCACCGCACTCTCATTACTCTAAAGACAATTAGCACCGACGTTAAATATTCATCGGATCGAAAGTCAACTCTCGCCACCGGCGATAGTGAATCACATAGAAGGGTAATCCGTCTCGGATATTAAATTTCGGTTAAGATGATGAAAAAAGCATAACAAAAACCACAAACATCACTGGGACATGTCGATGAACACTTTCGTGCTTTGATAGGCGATGCGTGTCAAGCCAGGGGAAAATGTAAATTCGAATACTGAGCAATGAATTTCAACTGTCCCGACCTTGAATTAAGCACTATAATTTGCCTAGGCAAGTGGACCACTCAACGGTTAACGAATGGCAACCATAAAGGGTCACCGTCGCTACTTCCTTAGTAAACTGGCTTAAGATTTCAACATTCGGACTACGTTTCATAATAATTGATATCGGTTTTATTACCAACAGCGAGCAACGATTCTAGGGCGCATCCGCGATTGATTTGCAATTTTTATTTTGTAACATTTGATATTTAAAATGTATGTCTTTACACAGTTGTATATTCCAAGTATGTTTCATGTGTAATAATGATGTCAAGACTTGGATTTTCCAATGAGATGATTCGACGTTCTTGACCTAAATATATTTTATTTCGTGTTTTTCCGCAATGAAAAAATAATAACGAATTACATCATATAGAATGTATAAGTATGAGGTGGGAAACGTGATAATAAGGTTCTTCCTAAGTCTGACAAAAAGTCGCGGTCTTTCGAACAGTTTGTCAGTCAATCAGTCATGATTTTATTATATGTATATCTAAATATAATTATATTAAAAATGGTTTTTATTGGAACTATCCTATACCTATAATGTGTAAATAATCAATTTATCCAATATATTTATTTTATTTTATGAAATGTTTATACTTTTATTTTTATTTAATAATGACTAAATCAGTATAATTTTATATATATTTAATGAACTTGTTTACCATTTTTAATTAATATATGCTGCAAAAAAATATGTTTGTTGTTCTAATAATTACCATTTACAATGCAAACAATTTAATGAATGAAAAAGAAACGACACAAATAAATTTCATTTTTAATTGTTTAATCGTCACTTTCACACCATATTTATCTAGTTAAATTTCAAGCGCAAATTGAAAATAAAAGTTGAATTTACATAAGAATTAAAAATATATTAAATTAAACAATATAGTAGTAACCTATAGTATAGCCTTTCCAAAAAAAATAGTGCCTCGCCCAGACAGTCGGGCACCATCATGCATAAACAGTTGCTGCGGATTCGCCGCCGAAACACACCAAAGTCCAAATTGGTATTCAAAGTCGTTTCTTTCGGCGAAATCCGTGACACTATGCGTAGATGACAAAAGAGCCGCGATTCGTGTCACGCGTCATCATCCTTTTTCCGCGGTTAATGTTCGATTGTGCCTTTTGCCGTGCAGTGTACGCGTCATCAGTTACGCGGCACAATTATCGCTGATTAACTGTTACAAGGCAACTTGTGTTTGCATTCATATGAACACGACCATAAACGTTACGCAACTAAGCACTCGTATGCAAATTGAGAACACCCAAACAATGCCTGCCACAAAGGCAGAGAATGGCCCAAAAAACACACTTTGGTAAACATGATGTATAATATTAAGAGCTCATACATATATACAATCATATACTTTATGAATATACCTAAGGAATAAGACACTAATGTTCCTATAATTTGTGATACATATATTTTAATTACGCAGATCGAAATTTAATAAAGTAATTATTCCAACTAGAACTTAAAATTTTGTTCATACAAAATTTTTAATTGTGGAAGGTCAAAATACAACTGTTGCAGTTACTGACTTTTCAATAAAACAATTGATGTTAAATACAGCTGCCAGTCAAAATATCATCTTGCGTATTTTTACTAATTATTATTTTTTTACAAGAAAGATTCGATCTACAACTAACCTAAATCTAGAAATCCATACTAATTTGACTGAAGCCCTATTCTATTAGTATATATCTCATAAAGCAATTTATTTTTAAATAAAATACTTAAAATATTTTAACTATGATCTAAGTTTTTTATATAAATATTATCGAGTAAACTTATTGTAACAATGAGAATTGCATATTTAAATTAGTAAATATTAAACTAGCTCTTTAAAGTAAACCAAAAAACAAGCTGATTTTTTTTGTTACGAAAACAAACACTAAATATAAATGAAATACAGAAATAATAAATGAACTTTTACGAAAGTATTTGATTATTTCAATAAAGCAAGTATTTTAATACATTTTTGGTCGGTATTTTAATATAAAGGTCAGTATAAAAACTGTCGATATAAGTAATTAATGATCAGTATATAAAATGAATGCCCAGTATTTATATTAAATGGTCGGTATTTTAAAAATGATTTGTTCAGATGATCAATATAAAATTCTTGCCATTATTTAATTGCCCACATTGTAAAGCGTTCACGTTTCGGTAAATAAAGGTAAATAAACACATTATTAAAATTACATTATCAAAAAAGTGAAAATTAATCTCAATCATATTATTTTTTTCGTGAAAACAATTTCTACTAATAACAAATATATTACACGAAAAATAAATTATTTCACTAAAGTTGAACAAATATTATGCACACAAAAAAAATATTATCAAAAATAATATGTTGCGAAACGTCCATTTGCCCTGTTTAAACCAAAACCTAACTTAAACAAATTTACTTAACTCAAAAAAATATATTTTAAAGTATTATATTTTTAATGTAAAGGATTAAAAATTAAAATATATATCTAATCAGTTTCTAGAAAACTCGTTGCACATGAAAGAGTAATAAATATATTTTTATAATCACGGCTATTAACTTAATTTTTTTAAATACTGACCATTATAATATTTATACCGAGCAAATATTAGATTTATATTAACCTATTAACTAATTATACTGACCTTTACAGTAAAATAATATTAACCATTTGCTTGATAAACTATTAAATATTGAACTAATAAATACTGACCATTAAAATATAAGTCATTCAAAAATGACCAGTGAACTGACAGTAAAATTACAACATCTACAATTAAAACTATATCCATATAAAACAATCGAAATTTTTCAGTTGCAAATAATTGTATAACTAAAAAACATACTCAAATGTCCAACTTAACGTTAAATGGATTATATATTTTTAATCATTTCTTCCAAATAAATAAATAGCTAATTTTGTAATTTTTATATAAGTGAATATGATTAAAAAAAATGTTTTAATAATATATATTTATTTCATTATTTTTATTTTAGTTTTTTATTACAGATTAAGAATTAGGGACGCGATCGCGACTCTTTAAGGCACTCTAAAGCTAGCAACCAAATGTTGCCGAGCGTTGACGGATTGTCGACACCGTTGAAAAAGTGTTTCATTGAATAGACGCTATGCCGAGAATTTAATAAATTGTATACCAAAAAAGGCACTAGGATACAAATACGGATACTAGCCGTACACTCTATTTTAGAGATATCTCTTTTATATAATTTACAAGAAGGATTACTTTGCCTTTTTTGTAGTCAATGAATCAATATTTGAGGATGCTACGAACTAGCGTATCGTACAGAACACGAATCGCCAATAAATTATTGAAGTCAGTATAACAAAGTCGAGCATCTTCGACGCTTTATTGCAAGTTTTATTGATGTGCATACAAAATCTCCATCTCTGTAAAGATGGGATTAAAAAAAATTAATTCTATAAAAAAATTTTGAACTGGCAAATTTTTTATTAAATAGATAGTATACATTTTTAAATTAAAAATAAACAAATGTCTTATTATTTTAATATAAATTGCTATTCAATTCGATATTTTAGTGACGCATTTTTTCTCAACATTTCTACATTTAAACCGCTCGGATGAATTTATTATAATTATCATCTAACTCTCCCGATACTCTGAAGATTTAGAGCATGTTTAAATTGGTTCATATATCTTATTAAAAAATTTTCCTCCTATTCCTGCGGCATTCTCGGAGACTACAAGCCTTATCATGTTGTCGCTTTCTCTCCGCAATATATGTCCGAAGAACTGGACTTTTGAACGCTAAGCTATTCTATTATATAGACATAGATTCTCTTTCTATACAAGAGACACCGATCATCATTATCCAGTACCAGTCTTTCTTAAGCCTTTATTTCTCAGATCATCAATAAAACAAGAGTTTAATTATAAAAATGAATTCATTTATATATGAACAATCATGATATCCGAATAATATTTGCAATTCGTTTTCGATTTAGACTCTCATTATTAATACATTTCTTGTAAATACATCTAGTGTGTCTAATGTTATTTTTTATAGTAAAAAGTGAAAGCCATTATTAAAATTCTGTTAGCCGTTCAAACCACCCGCGGCTTCTGACAGTTCCGAGGTGTCCGCCTGAAGGTTGAGATTTATTAAAACGTCACGAACAATAGTTTTCGGTTTCGGCGTCGCGAAAAAAAGTAAACAGTCATCCATTATGCTGCCAGTCGATATCGTTGTTTATCTTAATAATAAATTTGCCAAAATGTACCGGCCGATTATTATTAAACATTTCACTTCGACGAAAAAAAATTATGAAAGTGGAAAGAACTTTACCACGGTTGCTTTTTTATCCACCGCTGCAATACGCTCGGTCCATTATATTCGCATAATACGTTTTCACAAATCACCTTTCGCTATGTAAAAGGGCAAAGTTTACATTTGGGACAATCGACGGGATCGTTTGATCTAAAATCATTAAAATATGCAAATGTGCTTTCAATACAGTATTTTGATTATAACAATAGATAAATTAAAAGGGGTGTCAAATAACAATAACAATAAAAGCACGATAGAGAATTGGTTTAATATAAATTATTCTTGTGTTCTAAATAAAACCATACAACACTTTTGTAAATGTTCGATCAGAAGTAAAAAATATATTATGGTAATCCAATTGTTATTTAAGATCATTGTAATTATTGTAAGATATATTGAATGTTTTAAATTGATAACAATAGTTAAATTATAAATGTGATATAGAAAGATCAAACAGAATTATTAACATCAATAAAAATAGCCGAAGTCGTCTAATCAAAGCATTCCTATGTACAATTAATAATATGTGCATATATTCAAAGCATGTAGGCTATACAACATATGCTAAAATTATGGTTTAACCATCGCCATGAATGCAAACGATTGCGGTAACCTCAGTTAAAGCTTTAAAATAAATAGTCATAATATAATATAACAGTTTATGAATCTAACAGCGATAAAAATATGAGAACGAGACTAAAAATATACTGTTAAGCTTCTCCTTTCCTTTCCTGTACGACCATGAATATCAAAGGACCAGTAAAATACTTGATTAGAATCCCTTATAATTCGTCTTTAAAATTGTTTGACAGCAAACAGGCTTACCCCCAGCGTCTGTACATCACAGAAGCTAGCGGTATAAGATCGGGAGTTTCAGATTTATTTCAGTTTAGTTGCCATGTTACAAATTAATTAAAATATAAACATCCAGGAATAAAATCATCGTGCTTGAGCTTCAAACTCACTACTTCTCGCGAGCCCTACTCTTAGAGTGAGGTTACTCACTCGCGCTATCGCACGGCAAAATATTTTTTGGGAGATAATTATCTGGTTTTTACTCAAGATCTCTACATCTCTTCTAATTATCTTAATTACTAGCTAATGTGTTCATTTATGATACAGGAGTATTAAATACAATATATATAAGAATTTTTTGACCATAATTCCAAAATTATTCTTAAAACCATCTTACGCAAATGGCGTAAAAATTTTAAATTATACTTTTTATCGATCGTACGATATGATTAAGAGAATTTTAAATTGACTTTACTGCTATAATCACATAAAATAATAAAAATATCCTTGACTTCCGATCGAACTTGACGTGCTTTTTGGTGTAGTTTTTTTTTATTTCAATACCGGTAATACCAGTATTAGGACAAAAGCTAACCTTAGATACTACCGGTATTACAAAATGAAATACCGGCAATACCGAAAGCATTTTTATTTAAATATTTTAATTTTTTTAAAAAAGGCTTAGAACTTTGAAAACGACGATGCCCATAATTATTTAAAGCAGAAGTGGAGAGTAAAATGATTGTTTTTGTAGAATATGCACCTAAGTCATATTTTAGGAGTAGGATAGCAAAGTAGTGATATTATCTCAAGTCCCACCGAACGATATCACAGATAATTTTTGCAAATTTTTGCAAATTTTTAAATTTTAATTAAACATGCTCGATAGGCGGAAGAAATTCATTTGCTCTATTTCAGACTAGTCTAACTGTATCTAGCAGTTTTAAGTAACAAATAAATTACCTGTCGACTTCTTTCTTATGATAGGGATAGCTGGCGAAGTGAAAACAAAAGTAGGTATTGCATACAATTTTTTATCTCCGTTTAAACATATTTTACCCAAATAGTTCACGGAATATGCATCAATATTGAATATTAGCAATAAGTAAATCTCAAAAATTATATTTAAATAAAAAACGTATTTGCAAAAAAATTCATTGGAAAATCATGCAATGTTTTTTTTCTGTTATCAACTAAAATAGCTTGTACTAGACGATATAATTAAAATATTTTGACGGGTGTTTTTTTACATCTAACTTGATTTATCTTTTATTTTTTTTAAGTAAATAAATTTGCAGAATTTTAACTATTTTTTATTGCTATAACAAATAAATTATTAAGGCAAATTCCCTGGGACTAAAAGGTTTATGCAGTATTTACGTAATTTTTATAATATTCTACAA